>NC_060281.1:3654468-3954468 GCF_021613505.1 Equus quagga
CCGCGCGCCCCGCGGCCGCTGCGCCCTCCCGGAGCTCGGGCCCCTCCCGAGGGCGCGGGCGGGTGCGAGTGCGCGGGCGAGGGGGCGGCGGGCGGGAGGGGGTCAGGCGGAGCTCCAGCCCTGGCCGCGGTGCGCCTGCCCGTCACGGCTTCTCAAAACCCAGCACGTCCCGAAAGCGCGATTTTCTGCGTCTGGGAGGCTTGTGCATCCTCAGTTCCCACCGCTGGGGCTGGCGGCGAGCGACTGTAAGAGAAACTCTGGGAGGCGAGGCCTGGGGGCTGCGCAGGACGGGAGGGCGGCTCGGCGGGGTGGGAAGTGAATACAGGACTTGACGGTCTTTCTTTCTTTTAGCGCGGACCTGTCGCAGCCGACGAGCTGTCATTTCAGCAGCGGGATTCGGAGGAATTGATGGTCAACGGCGAGCGCGGGGGGCACCACCTCGGCTCCCGAGCTGCGGCGTGTCTCCGGGCGGAACAATCCTAGTTTTTCTCAGCGAGGCTGCAATTAACATCTTATTTGTTCTGGCTAGATACGGGCTTTGTCAGCACCGCGGTGCGGCGACCGAGGTTGGGCATCTTGCATTGCTTTCTGCATGGCAATGGGATCATGGTTGTGGGGTCTAAACTTTTGTTTTGTGTTCCTAATGTATCTGATTCTTTTTCAAGTTTCCCTAGTAACAGGTTTGGGGACGGGAGTGGGAAGAAACGGGGGAAAGGAGAGGGAGGAGAAACTACCAGATTCTCGATTTAGCAGGAAAAAAGGGATAAATTTCCACCACTCCCCACCTTTATGTGTTTATTTTTTTTTTGCCTCCTAGACAGTTGGCTGACAAGTATTTGATGAACTAGCTTCACATACATGCTGCAAAAGGTCATTCGCCTACTGATTATGTCTCTGCTTGTAAACGCAGTTGGCGGTTTGCAAAACAAGTGCTGAAATCTTGTGCGGTGGGGTGGGGGGAGGAGACCGTACTGGGTAATTCGTGTAAAGTGCTGGAGTCCTCCTAAGGGTAAGTTGCTTGAGTGGCAGTTGAAGTTGAATAAACAATTTTCCATCATTTTTCTCTCCCTGCTTTTACTGCTGGTTTTCTTCTCTCGTTGTTCCTTTCCCGTGGGGCGATTGGATAGCCAAGAACATTTTTAAAGAGGATTCTAGTGAAAACAGGAAGGTGCCGATGATCTTTTATTCACCGGAGTAGTTTGAAATATTAAAGTTGGCCCTTTGCTGCTTAATACATAATTAATAGGGTGACCCTCTTCAAGGCTTTCTCTTCTAGGACAAGTGCTCAGAATAACACCCTGTAAGGGAAACAGTTAATCATTCCCCATCCAGCGGGCTTTCACCACGTTCCAGGAAAATTCACTGCTAAGAGCAGCCTGGGTGGCGTTTTGGTTTTCTGTCATTTGTGGTTCATTACAGTATTTTTTAGTCATTTAAGGGACTGTGAAAGTAAAATAACGTTTTATGACCAGGGCATAATTCAAAACATTGTGTCTCAAGCAAATACATTTTCTTTTAAAAACAAACAATACTCAGCAATACAAAGGAGAAGCACATTTCATTTATTTCAACTTCCATAGAGATTGTAATTATGATATTTGTAAGACATTTTGGTGAGGTCTGTTATTTTGCCATGAGCAAAACTAAAGAGCTTAATGACAGATGTGGAACAAAATAGAGAAAAGGAGAACGTTTTGCATGATTAGTATGTAAAAAGGAGAGGAATCATTGTGAGGTTGATCTTCTATTTTGCATCTAGTGGTTTCTCACATTATGCTTGAACACTGTCACTCTGATGTTTCTCAGGAAATCTTAGTCATGACACGGTGACATAACAATAATGGCCAAAAGGGACAATTTAAAAAGCCTTAATTCTAAATGGAGAGGAGCACAAACTCCCAGGGTCATTTATATTCAAGGAGAAGGCAGGGCTGGGTCAGGGGAAGCCACCCTTCGTATAGCAGTTCACCCTTCACACTGGTTCCCATAACCTTCATAAATTGCAGGCTGCTGAGACGGTCCGATGATGCTCCTGCCGGGGTATATTTATAGCAGATGATTTGTGGATGATAAATATGCCAAGCGAGACACGGTCTCCAAGAACCCCAGGCTGGTCTTGTTTCCTCAGGGGGTCATAATCAAGAATCACAAAAGAACCGTATATGGAGAATCTGGTCTGTGGACTCTGACAACAGCACAGTCCACAGGCGAAGTGAGGGAGAAGCACCCTATTTCACGTCTGCACTGTGTTCCACGTGAAGACACTGCTGACATGTGGGCCCAACGACAGAGAGAGGGCAGCAGGTGACACACTTACATCAGAGGCTCTCTGTGTCCTTCCCTCCCTGCTGAGATGGGTCTGTTTTTATGCTTTAGTACATTTCAAAATCACCACTTCAAGTTATAACTGTCGGCCTGCATTGGCCTCTTTCCCAAGTCCATGTGTGTGTCTGTGTATATGTCTGCTGGTAGATAAACATCTATACACACATATTTTACACGAAGACACTTTATATGTCCATGTGCGTGTATGTGCACACATACGTATATATATAAATATATAATAGGTACATATGTGTGTCACTAATAACACATATATTTGTCTGGGAGGATGGTTTCACTACATTGCTTTATATTTCTCTTTAATAAAGTAAAGTAGTCTCACCTCAAAACTGTCAGATTAACTGTATAAACTAATTTTCATTTAAGATTCCTTGCCAAATTTCAAAAGCGCTATTGAGAAACCCATAGTAACACATCAAAATATAGAGTTGCATTGTATTTTAAATTGGCCCAGGTATGTAAAGTAAAAGTTTTTCAAATTTGTCTCTCCTATTATTTAAACATTTTATTAAGATGGCTTCAGACACATGAGATTTCTAAGTGTAATTTATCTCTTTTTCTTCGATTGCCTTTTTTTCTTGCTAAGTTTAGCTCTTTTACGTTTGAAAAGAACCCCATCCTCCAGGATCATTGCTTAAAATTCGGTATCACCTGCAAATTCTCAGACTCTAATAATATGTTTTGGGTATGTTTCCTCAGTTTTAGGAAGTGTTTTCTCTCCCCTTGTCCCTTCCTCTCATCGTCTTTCTCGCATTACCACATTCTGAATTTTATAACTTTTCTTCAGTAAAGCTTTAAGAAGCACAAATAAGTGTGTAGATTGGTCCTTGTTCAATATGCTCTAATTTTTCAATACTTAATGTCTCCATTATACACCAAAAGAGGCTTTTGGAAACCACTAATCCCCTAATTAAAGGGAATTAATGTAATAACTTCAGAGATATGAACCTTAACTATCTTATTATTTACTATAATCAACTAATGCTTTAATATATTCTGTGTTAATGAAACGATCAAAATATTGCATGACTAAATTGTTATGAGTACTTACCTTATGCTTAAAATTAACATATTTGCTATGAACTGAAACAACTCCGCCTCCTCCTTTTCCTCCTCCTCCCCTTCTTCCTTATTATTATCAAATAGTGAAGTCTCTCAGGGACTGAGCTGATTATCTTCAGTCTCTTTGTAAAAACAGATGGGCTATTTTCTCCTTGGACATCCCAGAATAGAAAGTATGTGACAAAAGTACTGAAAAGTGAAAGCAGAGAGTCAGAGATATGTGGTGAGACGGTTATCCTGGGGTAGTTCATCCCACCTTGCCCCACGTCAGGCACAGCCAGGGTTACTTTTAGTCCAAATCGCTCATTTGCATGAGGTTTCCATTTTTATCATCTTTTCTCTCTACAATGACACACGTAAAAAACTTAAATTGGTAGAAAGTTTTTTGCCATCAATTCCCAAGGCTTCATTTGGGATTCAGGAAATGCCACGGCCAGGTAACACATAATGTCACATTTGTGTGTGGTAGAAGCATCTTGGAAAATGCGGCCTTTAAAAGCTCAAAATATATATTTGCAGTTAAGTATGAATTCACCCTGAAATTCTTCCCTTGTCAATTATTTTGTCTACGTTTTTGTAGAAAGTTACTGTATTTGTGCCATTATCTTTAATCTCAGAATTTCAAATGAACTCAAAATCAAGAGTCTTCATTTTTACCCCTGAACCTGACACTGATTATATGCCTGATTATACACAGGAAGCTGTGAACTCTCTGAACTTCAATTTCCTCACAGAAAAGGGCTTAGCTAAATAATTTCTAAGGTTCTTCCTGATATCTTCTAAATAAAAGAAGATATCTCACAAAAAATGGAAACAATGAGAGAAAAATACAACAAAATCCTAGACTAAGAAGAACCACAAGATTTCCACTCAAACATGGGAAATACCTCTAGTCTCTCTAGAACCTCCATATATTTACCAGCTTTGCCTTTCCGTCCTTGTTGTCATCTGCTAATGTAAGGACAGCCCTTTGGGGGCTGGTCCCATGGCCTAGTGGTTAAGTTTGGCATGTTCTGCTTTGGCGGCCCGGGTTCAGGGGTTCAGATCCCCTGGCGCAGACCTAAGCCACTCATCAACCATGATATGGCAGTGTCCCACATATAAAATAGAGGAAGATTGGCACAGATGTTAACTCAGGGCGAATCTTCCTCAGCAAAAAAAGAGACCAGCCCTTTATGTCCTTATTCTTCCTTCACTGCGATCAATTTTTTTCTTAGATTGAGTTCCCACCCTACCAATAAAGACAACAAAAAACAAAGCTGTGAGGACCAGCACGACTGTTGACCTTAATCAACACCAGAGGTGGTGGTCTATTGATCATCCATTATTTCGGCGCTCTCGTGCCTCTCCAGCCCTGTTCCTTCCCAATCCTGACCCCTCATCCTGACTCTTCCTCTTCCTGCCAAATTCTCCCACTTCACCTTCCAGGTGTCCTTGCTCTTCTGTACCAACACACCTGTTTACAGAATGTTCTCTCTGTACCTTCTGTTGACTGAAACCTGCTCTTTTAGGAAGACTAGGCATCTCTTGCAACCATGTGAAGCGGAAGCCACTTATATGTATGCTTCTTCCATACCCTGATTAACTATGGTTTGTGGGGAAATAGGATCAATGTCCTTGCTTGCCACTGCTGGTTTCAAATCCTTACTCCTCACCTCACTTTTATACCCCTCTTTCCTTAGAGGTTACTCCATCTCCCTTTGCCAGCCTCACCTCTTCCTCTTTGCTATCATCTACTGACTTCCAAGAGTTTTCTTTGCATTCATGCAATACTTTAGCTGCTGGCTCATAGTTTTCCTCTCTTTTCAATTTTTTGTCCTCCTTCCCATGCCTTCAACATCCATGCAGATGGCTTATGTGGCACAATAGCTTCTCAGCTCCACTTCTATATTTTCCTTCATACCAACTCTCCCACATTTTCCTATGGTATCTGACTAAAGAGGTCATAACCGATGACTGTACCACGTCCAGTATTTCAAATTTAATGTTCCAATTCTCTGATTATGACTTTATACTATTGTAAACTCGCCTGCTCAATAATCACCCAGAGGTAAGTCTTCCATAAAATTCAGATCTCTAACCCATTGATCTCATCAGTTTCTTTCTCCCATTTTCTCGTTCCTCCTTGTACCCTATGATAAGCTGCCTCTAACTTGGCCCCCAATGATCCCTACTTCCTGTCATCGTGCCTTTGTGTAATAATCTCTACTTGCATGTGGGCTAGATTTAGAAACATACTTCTAGTGAACAGAATATGGCAGCAGTCATAGGATGTCACTTCCAAGTTTAGGGTTTAAAATGACAATGTCTTCCCTCTTGGGAGTTCTTTCACTCTCTCTTACATCACTTACTTTGAGGCAAGCTGGTTGCCATGCAGTGAGACAGCCCTGTGGAGAGGCCCATGGGAGTTTGATTAGAAATATATCTTCTGAGGCTTGTCAATAGCCATGCGAGCGACTTCAGAAGGGGAAGTTTCCCCAGTCAAGTCTCAAGATGACTATGGCCTGGCCAACATCTTAGCAGTAGCCCTGTGAGAGGCCTTGAATCAGAACCACGCAGCTAAGCTGCCCCTGGATTCCTGACCTACAGAAAATAGAAGATACCAAATGTTTGCTATTTCCAATTGCTAAGGGTGCAGATAATTTGTTATGCAACACAAGATAACTAATGCATACCCTATGGATCTCATGCCCATTATCATAATAATTTACTTACAACCTTCAGCTATCTATTGTAATAGATACTTCCCTCCTGGATCCTTTCTATCAGCATACAGACATTGTACAGCAGTACTGCCCGTCCTAAAACAACTTTTGATCAACAGTCCCTACTTCTCAGTTCCCTTTCATAACTACCTTTTTTAAAAAGCAGTCTATCACATTCACCTCACTTCCACACTTCTCTCTCATTTCTCAATTCACTCCCAGTCTGGCTTCCACTCTCGTTATCCTACTGAAAAATTCTGCCCAACCTTCCATGTTGGGGCTGGCTCTGTGGCCGAGTGGTTAAGTTTGCATGCTTCACTTTGGCGGTCCAGGGATTTGCTGGTTCAGATCCTGGGCGTGGACATGGCACCACTCATCAAGCCATGCTGAGGTGGGGTCTCACATAGCATGACAAGAAGGACCTACAAGTACTATGTGCAACTATGTACTGGGGGGATTTGGGGAGAATAAAAAAAAGAAGACTGGCAGCAGATATCAGCTCAGGTTCCAATCTTTAAAAAGAAAAAAAAAGACATTTTCATGTTGCCAAGTTTATGGATAAATGTGTTCTCTCATTTTACTCCAACTTTCTGCAGCATTTTGTTTGCTATGCTCCACATTTTGAACACCACTTCCATCTTGGTTTCTGTTTTGCCCTGCTTACCTAGACCTCGCTGACTCCCCAGTCTCTCATGCTGGTTCTTCTTCTATGTGACCTTGAAATGCCACTTCCTTAGAAATAATTGTTAGTCTCCCTCATACTTCTACCATCTCTTTCTTGGTGATCTAATACATTCCCTAATATCAAATATCACTATAATAATGTACATATACATACGTACAAATATACATGCATACCTACATATGTAGTTATGTGCAAATACACTGGCACAACCATATATATTTCTTTAGCCAGAAAATTCTTCTGAGCTCTAGATTTTTATATAATCAGTTGTCTAATTGACTTCTCTCCTAAAGATGTCTCACAGTCATCTCAGATTTAAGGAAAATCAAAGCAAAACTCCTGATTTTTCCAAAGAGATATGTTCCTCCTCAGTCTTTCCATCTCAGTAAATGGCACCACTATCCACCCAGTTATTCAACTCGCAAACATGGGAATCATGTTTGTGCCTCATTTTCTATCACTCTCACATCCAATCCCTTGGGAAGTGCTGTTTCTTCCACTTTGTGTTAGTCTGCTAGGGGTGTCATAACAAAATATCAGACTGGGGGCTTAAACCACAGAAACTAATTTTCTCACAATTCTGGAGGCTACAAGTCCAGGATCAAAGTTCCAAGTGTTGATTTCCTCTGGGGTCTCTTCTTGTCTTGCAGATGGCCACTTTCTCGCTGTTTCTTCACATGGTGGTCCCTCCATGCCTGTGTACCTCTGGGGTCTCTCTGTATGTCCTAATCTCCTTTTTTTATACGGACATCAGTCAGATTAGGACTGTCCCTAGTGACCTCATTTTACCTTAATTACCTCTTTAAAGACCCTATTTCCAAATAGAGTCACATTCTGAGGTACTGGGGGTTAGAGATTCAACACAGGAATTTGGGAGGAACACATTCCAACCCATAACACACCCAAAGAATATATCTCAAATATAACTCATCCTTTCCCTTTTCACTGCCATCCTTCTTTTCTGAAGCAAATAGTTTCTGCCTAGTTCACTGTAATAGCCTCCTATGTGGTGTCTAATACTCTTTGTTAATATACCTGCAATAAACTATGCTCAAGGCAAAAAAATGTGAAAAGTTGAGGTTTTTTTTGTAACCCTAGTTACTTATCATGGCACATATAGTAAACCCAAACCCTTGGTCATCTGACTCCTGGTTTGCTTTCATCCTGAGCCACCCTTGTGCTTACTTATGATGCTAAGCTACATTGATCTTCTATCTATGTCTCAAAGACACCAAATTTCCTTTCCTTACAGCCTTCTTGTATGAGGAATGAATGCCCTTCTTTTGCTGTTGGAATGATGCCCACCGGCCTGCTCTTTTCTCATCCCTCAGGTTCATCTGGAAACTCCTTTCTCCAGAGAAAACTTCTTTTTTTAACCACCCAATCTGTGAACTCTGTCCTTAGGTTCTCTTTCAAGATACTTATTTGCCTGTTTTACAGTACTTGCTAATTTTTAATTATTTACTTGTTCTTTATCTGTTTTCTTCATTAGCCTGTAAGCTCCATCATTATATACTCTTGGCTAACATAGTTCAAGGGACATAGTAAGTGCTTCGGAGATATTTAGTGAATGAATCAGTTGAAATTTGCAACATGATAAGTTACACATATTGGTATCAGTTATGCCTATTGGAGTAACATCTATTTTGATAGCTGTCTAGCATATATTTGTATCACAACTCAGCTGGTGTTCTCTCTTCCCTGGACCAAGCTCATTATTCTCTTCAGTCATTCTTATGTGACATGGTCTCCAGACTTTCCACCTTTATGACCACTCTCAATTGACTTTATCTCAGTTTGTCACAGTCCTTTGATGCCATAATTAAAAAAAAAATACTCCATATTTTAACTTTCCAGTATAGATACAATAAATCTGTTGTTCTGTTCAAATGAATAAACATCTACTGAGCGTCTACTTAGCCAAACTCTATGGTCACAAGGATGAATATCTCAAGGTCTTCCATATGAGGAGAATAAGGCTTTCAACTTTCTGAAATGAACCAAGAGATGATGCATTTAACACATAATTACTAAGCACATGCTCCACATATGACATGACATAAGCTGTTCACGTGTTCCATGTAAGACATGTCTAAGCTGTTCACGTGTCCATGTGAGACATATTGTAAGATGTTTGGGAAACAGAGGCAACGTCTCTGCCCTTGTGATGTTACCTCTGTTGGTAGAGGTAGCTAATGAACAGCTAGCCACTGTTTAATTATAAATTGCAAATGTGTCAACTGTCTCAGGGGATAAAGATATGATGCTATGAGAGATGTGGAGTGTGTGGTGGGGGTGGCGGTGTATGATCTGGTGTGGCACGGTGGAGAACTTTTACTTGAAGAAGTGACCTTTGACCAGAGATCTGAAGGATTGAGAGAGAGATTATTAATCTTTCCAGGCAAGAGGAACAGAGTGTGCAAAGATATCAAGGCAGGAGGGAGAAGGACACATTCTAGAAAAAGAAAGTGCAGGTGAAGGAAATGGAAAGAACAAAAGGGTCAGTGGCAATTGATGAAGTTGTTGATAAAGATTAGAGTAAAAATTGGTTGGTCTTTATGCTAATACTAGCAATATTGATTGAAGGATTGTAAACAGGGAAGTAACTCCCTCAGATTTACATTTTTAATACTTCATTCTCCCTTCAGTACAAAGAGCGATTTGAGGGAGGTAAGAATGGGTGTGAAGAAACAAGTTAGAAGGCTACTAAATAAGCAACAATGGCGGCACTGGTGGAGCCGGAGAGAAGTATCCAAAAGACATTTAGAGGTAAAATCAATAGAATTTGTCCATGGTTAGATATAGCATAAATGACTGGATTTGGATAAGGGCATTTATGGGTGGATCTGTGCACTGTGGGCTCATACGGAAG
This sequence comes from Equus quagga, assembly GCF_021613505.1. NCBI lineage: Eukaryota > Metazoa > Chordata > Mammalia > Perissodactyla > Equidae > Equus > Equus quagga. The sequence goes on from NC_060281.1 coordinate 3,664,136, forward strand.
CGACGGCCAGTTACAGTACTTTGACCAATTTATTTGTTTACTTATTTATACAATTGAATTTTTGATCCTGCGTGTGTGCGAGAGAGAGAACATTGCAAGAACACAGTGACTTAAAATAATAACAATCATTTGTTTTTCTTGTAAATATGCAACCTGAGGAGGGCTGTGCTGGTGGGGAGGTTGTCTCTGTGCCTTGCAATGTCAGCTGGGAGACATTGTTCAACTGCATCTGGAGGAGCCTCTTCCAAGACCACTTACTCATGACTGGTGTTTGGTGCTGGCTGTTGGCTGAGGGTTCAGCAGGAACTGTTGGCAGAAGGTGTCAGTATCTCTTCACATGGCCTCTCCAGAGGGCTGCTCAGTCCTCCACACAGCATCGCAGCTGTCTTCCGTGAGTCTGTGTCCCAACGTATAGCAAAAGAAAGCTGCCAGTATCTTCAGGCCTATGTCTAGAAATTGGTGCAACATCACTTCCAACATTATTCTATTAGTCAAAGCAGTCACTAAGCCTACCCAGAGCAGAAGAGGGCAGCAGGGCAGAATGTCTCTAGTTCTTGATGGACTTACCTCTCTCAGTGGAAGGAATGTTAGAAAATCTGTGATACATGTGCACACTCAGTTTATTGACATCTACTTGGTGGATTACATCATTCAAAACACTGTGTTATTCCAGATCAATGACATCTGGTTATTTAACGTGCTCATCCAAGTCAGTGGACAGTGTTAAATAGGTCAGGTTCAAACACAGTGTCCAGTCACATACTGCTAGAAACTTCTCTCCACTAAAAAGTAAATTTCTAGAGGGAGGGCTACTCTTATGTCCTGATATTAGCCTTTGGGACAGTGCCTGACACATGTTTGTTGGCTAGCCTACTGATTGATATTCCGTTCGTTGTTACAGAATGCCATTTAACCAAACACCGCGTGCTTATCTTTCCTCTCTCCAGGAATATGCCAGATTTTGCCAAATATCTTACAAGAAGAAGCATGTGCCTTACCCCTACGACATTGTTCTCTTATAACGTCCCTCGCAGTAGCTGTTAGATTAACAATATTGTTTCTTAATTCCGTGGTGCTTCCTATTTATACCCATTTTGTTTTTATATATGCACAAACCACCTATTCAATAATTTATTCCATAATTTTTCCAGGAATCAATATTGAATTCATCAAACTATGATTTCTAGAAATTAGTTCTTTCTCCCTTTTGAAATAGAGTCAATATTTATCATCTAATACTGTCTTTTTCCTGTGCCCCCTTCTTTTCCAGGATTTTTCAAAAATCATTGAAAATGGTTTTCTAAGAGCATGTCTACTTTCTTTGAGTATACTGTGGTGCAATTTTCTAGACTAGGACATTTGAATCAATATAAAGTGTCCAGGGGTACTTTTAATATTTTCTTGATTTCTTATCATTTCATTCAAACATTGTTGGACCATACTTTCAAGGATCACTCTCTTTTTAGTAGAAGATGAAATCAAAGGAGGAATGGAATAATGCTGCTTTCCCTCTGTCTTCTATTGTCGTTAAACATTCTGTGCCCTGAAGGCAGGATCTTCTTCAGTCTTCCTGTTATTATGACACATTTGAACTTTGTTATTATGACACATTTGAACTTTTTTGCTTGTTTTATCTTTCTTTATATGGACATCTTTCTGCTGTTTTAACATCCTTACAAAATTCTACCTAAGTTTGAGGGTTCCTGGTGGTGTAACTGACTGTCTCACATAATTTTGGTCTTAATTAACAGGAGTTATGTAGATTATCCATTTGGGGTGATTTATTTTCTTAATAATTGTAAAACATTTTTCCTTGAACATAAAATTATCTATTAAATATCTCAAAGTCTTTTGGAGGACAATTTGTTTACTAAAATCTCTTGTGTATATATCCAGAATTTTAATACTATGGGGAATTTGACAGTTCCAATTTGTAGAGAAGGCATTTCCTTAAATAGGTTATTTTTTGATTTTGCTATTGGAGATTAAATCTCGGGCAAATTTGCCGTTTCCACATCAACACTGTCCTCTCTGATCTTAGTTGTTCTACTAGGAAAAACTGATAAACAACTCCTCACAAAGTTCTCTTTTTAAAAGCCGCCTAACCTCCTTAACTGACGCTTCAATGTCAGCATCTGACATAACTTCTTTATATCCCCGAGTGGCTCGGTATTATTGTGGAGTTGACGCTGCTCAGATTGCAGGCACAATGCTCAGGTGACATTTTAATCCTTAGAACAGTAACTATAAAGGAATTATCCAGTCACTTCAAAAGGAAAACAAACTGCTAATTTGGTATCAATTATCTAAATGCATCTTCATATTTTCTTTATAGGAAAGGAAGAGGATTCAATGTGCAATTTATTAATCTTTTCCCTCTGTGCCTCTGTTGAATCAAACTGAATTAGAACTAGTGAAAACTTCACTTTAATCTGCCATTAAGATATAAAAATGCGGATGCATATCAACTTGTTCAGTTTCTCCGTAGGTTAAAAATGAAGCATCCTCGTTGAAAAAATGTTCCCTTCTGAATAGCTGAACATATTAAACATGGAAAGAATTTCATGCTTCACACATGCATCTTTATTTTACTCAAAATTTCATTCCTCATGCTGTCCTGAATCTGGGCCTTCAGTAACAACAGAATATACACTGAGGCTAAATTTCATTTTCTTTAAGAAAGTAATTTATGAACTGGAAAAAAATCTAGATAATTCATTTGGTTTATTTACTCTCCTTTTTTCCCACATAAAACTTTGTCACAGAATTATAAAATAGAATTACAGATTTTCATAACTGTGAGAAATACCAGAAACAGTTTACTGTTTTTATGGTCTGTTGCTCTTTCCCATTTCCAAAACCATTTCTCTTTTGGTATTTTTATCTTGATTCCTGAATGAGATAATTATTCACCCAATGCTCCAGAGTAGATGTTTTTATCATTATATTAGATTATTTGAACAAAAAACACACAGCGTTATCTTCTCTTACTTGATGATAAGATATAGGCATTGTTTCTCTTTCTGCACTGGGACCTGCATTATAACTCCTGAGAGTGGGCAGCCTTCACCCAACATGGAGCTGTCCTGGTGATCCGTCTTATCTGAGTCTCCATAGAGAGCTGATTAAGGATCTTGTAACTGCTGAGAGCTTTGATGAGTTCACTTTGAAATTAATTAATAAAAATTGTGTATGAAATTCATGGAAGTGAAAGAGTGCTATTTATAGAACTAGTAAAGTTCTATTAACGCATCCATTTAGGAAGAATGTCTGTCATGCCTTAGTTCCAGAAACACATATGTTGGATTTGAAATAATTCAAAGAAGATTATCAATGCCCGCAGTGCAAAGATAACCAAGACGTGTCAGTGCTGCAGAAGCGGTTCTGAGACAAACTGAAGTTTGACTTCTGACTGGGCCTCACGATGACTGTCTAGACGTGGGCAAGTCACTTCATGTCTGAGTTTCAGTATTTTAAAAAATCAATTAAGACAATACCACTTACTTCACGTCATTGACATGAAGATTAGGGGTGATATGGGAAGTGCCAAAAATGGTGGAGGAAATGGAAAGAACCTCTGTAAATGGTAACTATGAGCACTGTTCACAAGCATGTTGTATGACCGAGTCAAGCACTGGTGATGTAGGGATGAACGCAAAAGCTTCCTGTTCTCAGGCAGAGGAAAGGTTTGAGAGTTAATTTGATACAACAGCTAATATTTTCATTTTCTGAAAATTGTTGTTTATCAATTATTTCAATGCAGAAGAGAAAGGACTCATGGAAACTTTTGAAGAGAACATTACACAAATTGTCAGACAAATTCTTACTCTTCTGAGTCTCCAAGGACTCCTGGAACACTGCAGATAGCGCTGGGCACGGAGGAGGAAAAGGGTCCACCTCTAACACTGCAGCCGTCGTCCACTGACCTTTTGTTTAGACAAGAGACTACTTGCTGTATCAGTTGTTCCAAGCACTCAGCAGGGGATAGTTAAAAAGCGCTAATATACACACCTATTCTGTGTTATTGTTTAAACGTTAAAGTATAATTATTTAAGCTATTTGACCATACATATTTTTTCCACGAAAGCAAAATAAGGTCCAGATATAGAAAAATATTTGAATTAAATGTTTTTCTAAAGATGGTAACATTTAGGCCATGAACTTTGGAGTCTGTCTGGTTATCAGTAAATTCTGAACATGTTTAAATTCTCTTCAGAAAATATCACGTGGATAATAGAATATGCATTATGTCTTTTCAAGCAGTAAATGTCTAAACATAAATCTGTTCTCACTTGTGAATATAGCATTTAGTTATTAGTGAAATATAAAACTAACACTCAGATATATTCCTAGTTATGTTGACTAATTTTATACAATCAGACTTGGGTAATGAATAGAAGTCCATTATTCAGGGACAATGTTAACATTTTAAACTCAAATTTAGTTTTATTTCTGTGAAAATAGAAGAAATAATAAACTATCAAAATATCCATTAAAATTCTCCTACCTGTAAGAAAATGGTACTGAAATCTTTAAACCTATTCTTTTTTTTTGAATATTTAGTAGTGATCATCTCAATTTTCAAGGGTTGTATAAGAATGGATTCAAGACATATGTTAACTCTAAGAATTTTCATGTTTTTTCAATCCATGTGATTAAAAAGTTTGCTGGAAGAGGCTTTAAATGTAAAGTTTTATTCTGAGATGAATATTTCTAGCTAATGTCAAACTACTTACAAGGTTCTGATTGAACTCTAGCTGTTATTAGGTATTGACGTTTTTAAAAGGTGTTAAATGGTGTTTGTGGTCATTATTACATGTTACTAAATTGCAAAACTCTTTCCAAGCAATTACTAGGCATGAGAGTTAATTTGATACAACAGCTAATATTTTCATTTTCTGAAAATTGTTGTTTATCAATTATTTCAATGCAGAAGAGAAAGGACTCATGGAAACTTTTGAAGAGAACATTACACAAATTGTCAGACAAATTCTTACTCTTCTGAGTCTCCAAAAATGATCACTGTGTAGCCAGGACATCACACTCTTATATCAATGCCCATGGAGTTCATAGAATTTTAGAATTCCATTGAAATTCAATAGGAATTTTAGATTCAGATTATCTCACCCGTTATGTAAAAAGGAATTGATATTGAGACCCGAATGAAATATCAGATCTAAATTCCCTTTAATTATATAGCCATCTTCCTCCTTCATCTTTTTCTCCTCCTCTTCCATCTTTCCTCTTTCCGGGAACCACAGCCAAAACATTTTCTTATTTTCAATCATGTCCTTGTACCCCTGTATTCAAGTTTTACCTCTAAGCAGCTCACCAATGTATTTTTCTAAACAAAGATATTTCTTCCCTGAACAATGTTCTGGTACCAGCTATAAAGATAATTAATTTCAATCTTATATAGCTAATTCAATATCAACATTGATATTGATATTGCGATTACATTTTGCATCTTGTATTGGCTAAAAAGGTGTATTCTGAAATTGGAACACTGGGTCTAATTTGTAGTACTACCACTCATTTGCGTTTCTTCTCCTGAACCTCCGTTTTTTTATCAGTAAAATGGAGATAGTAATATTCACCTTATAGAGTTGTTGTGGGATTAATGGTAAGGAATGTAAAGTACTGATTACCATTTGTAGTCCATCAAAGGTACAGTTTCCTCAAATATAAAATGGGGATAATAATAGCACTTGCTTCATAAAGTTATTGTGAGGTATAAGGGAAATATATTCAACTAAAATGCTTCACACAGTAAGTAGCACATGGCACACAGTAACGACCAATATATTTTATTGCTATTGCTATTCGTAGTAACTCAAAATCATTGTCTAAGCCTCATATATATTTAATATATCCAATAATTATAACAAAAATTGCTCATTATTTGTATTATTTTAGTAATGTTTTCATATATAACATCAAATAAGATAATTTATTATTGTCCACCCTACGAGCAAGCCTTTCTACTGGGTCCATAAATTCAAATTCATATATTTGCATGTATTTAATAGATAAATATAAAAATACTTAGGAAGAAATACATACTCTTCATTTCATGGTGATTGATGTCCATTATTTAGTAGTAAATTTCATACTGAGGAAAAAAGATAATCTGTGAGCCCCGTTAGGTACTCATCTAAATGTTTATAATAAAAGGACAGTCTTCTTGGGATGTGGATTATTGTTCCTCATGTGTATATATGTGTGTGTGTGTTGATGAAGCTAATATAAGGAGCAGTAAGACATAAAAAAGTATAAACTGTGTTAAACTAGATCAAAATGATTAAGTTAGAAAAGTATAGGTGGTTTTCAATGTATCACTGAGGAAGGTTAAGGCTTATCTAGCGTCTGTCACACAAATTGTAATGTGAAAGAAGAGAATATTTTAAGTGGTGTAGAAGAGCTTTCTAACTACGTACTTTGGCTAGGTTTATACTCAGTTCCTTGGTTTAGCTTTTGAAGTAGTGACCTGGAAATAATTCCTAAAGTTCCTTGCTTATTAAAATGATTTGCTATGTTTACTTTATAGTAAATGATTTTATTATAGCAATAGCTCAGTCTGATCCTAGATAGCATCTGAAAGAACGAGCACAAAGCTCTACCTCTCGCCTCCAAGTCTAGGGCTTAAAAACATGTTTTAAAAGTACATGGCTCTGTTCTCCTGGCTAAGTTCATATCCTCTTGATCTCAAGCCAATTTTTAATTGAATTCAGTTAGTTTAATTGCTCCTCAGAGATGTCCATAAAATGTGCTCTCCCAGATTTCCTAGCAGAAGTGCCATTGTCTCTGTTCTTCATTCCCAAGTAGACGGTGAAACTGCCGTCAAGCGCCACCTCGCTCAACAATGACTCTTTAATGTGGTCATCTCATGTGCTTTGTATTTCAATTATAATTTAGACTGAATTAAAATCTATTTAAATGGATAGCATCATCTCTTAGTACTCTTGATGGAACATTCTATCTCTTTAGGGTAGTACAGTAAAAGAGTGTCATATTATGTATGCTTAATTTTATATAATCAATTTTATTTCCCTTTATAATTTAATCTACATTTTCATTGATGTTCATTAACCAAATAAAATACAGTGATGTGTTGACGCCATATACTCTTCACAGATGAGCATCAATAGTTTACACTTAAAGATATATTTAAAATTTAGGATTTTGTATTTCAAAATTACAGAGTAGGTTTTAGAATCAAGGTGTTTGTGGAAGCGAGTAAATTTATTTGGTATGGTATTTAAGGATCAGATCATGATATTTCAACATAAAAGTATCTCATAGAATTAACTCTAACGTTATACAATCATTAATGATAACATCATGCCAGGAGTATAGCAACTTAGCAGTTTATAGTTTATGAGGGAGCCCATTCCTGTGTATTTGATCATGTTTATCAACTCTGTGAGAGAGCTAGCACTGGCGTTATTATTCCCATTTCATAGATCAGGACTTGGCAACTCAGGCCTGTGGGCTAAACCTGGCCAGCCACTTCTTTGTGTAGATAAAATTTTGTTGGTCACAGTCATGCCCAGTATTCTACGTATCATTTATGCCTGCTTTGGAGCTGCAAGAGCAGAGTTAAGTAGTCGTGACAGAGAAGCATAGCTCACAAAAGCTAAAATATTTGCTATCTGATCCTCTACAGAAAAAGTTTGTTCAATCCTGTTATAAATGCACAATTGGAAATGCAGAAAGTTTGATGAATGTTCATATCTACCTATCTACCTATCTGTCTACCCAACTATCTACCTATACAATGTGGAATCACCCGAACGCAAATCTAACTCGTTTGAATCCAAGTCCAGGGTTATTTTGTCTTTAACACCATGTGACTATTAGCAGGAAACACCTATCTCAACAATAGAATGACTACAGTCTATTTTTATTTGATATGATTGCATTGATGCCATTTCAGTGCACAACTACATAATTATCTGAAATCTACAAGGAATAAAAGCGATGTGAGGGGGGAAACTGAGACATCAGGCATTACATTCTACATCCAGTATATCGGTCCCAAGGAGCCAGCAGCATAAGGTTATGCAGCTTTTGCCACAGGGTTAAGCAACTTTTCAGAAGCCAAAACTCAGGAACGAGGTGCTGAAAAGGAAGGAAGCTTGAGTGAGAGGGGTTGTTGATGGAAGATGAAGTCAGAGAGAACTGTGTGGACCAACATTAAGGTTCCAAACAGATGAAGGAAAATATGCTAGACTTCCAGGACCCTGCTGTGCCTCTGCTCTAACAACCTCTGTCTGGACTCCTTGAGCTCTGGGAGGCTCTCCTCTGTCATTGTGATAAGTTTTCCTGTACTGATGATAGGTATCTGGGTTTTCATTATAAAACTCACTATGTCACTTCAATAAATACTACGGTAATTAAACACATTTTACTTTCTTATTCCAATCTCTGTGCACGGCTTGACAATTTCAAAAATTTCACTACTTGATTAAGAAAGGTCAGGTATTTCAATGTCATTTTTTCTTGGATATAAATTACATTTTACATTAGCCCATTACTTCCTTATATTTGTTCAAATATTTTCTTTCTCTTTATAACTCTTCTATTTCTCTACTGGATTAATATGCTCTACTTAAAACATTTTGCTCGAAACGAATTATGATTTAATATATGTCCATACAGATTTCATATATTTAAATCACTTTGGCTTATAAATTAAGCACTTTGTAAAAGACTAAAAATTTTAGACCCAACTCCCACCTCCCTAATACTAATAGATGAATAATGAATATGTCCCTCAATTTGCATGCATTCATTGATTTATGGACGTGATTCTTAAAAGTTGCGTATACAAATAATATACATAATTTCACAAGGAACATATATATTCGTTAAAATATGTGAACAGTTTTAGGAAGAAAATATTCAGAACTAAACATGGTAAGATTTTTATTTGTAATAGTCCACATTGTTGCCTATGTATAAGTACATTTAAGTACATATGCACAATTCTAACATCTTGTATATAATGTTTTGTACCATAGTTTTTGAAATTGAAAAAATATATATTTGAAACATCTTAATAAAGTGAATGACGTCAAGAGATATATTGTACTTTTCAAATTTCAAAGCAATAAAGTGGAAAAACTAATACTACAATACGAAACCATTTATGTAAACCTAAAAAATTTAAAAATCATATAGTATATGACACATAGAATGATAAGGGTAATCCACACAGTCAGAAAACAAGCATAACAGTTTCAATAGGGTTAGGTCTGGATAAGGAGGAAAGAAAATAGATGATGGTAAGAGTGTCTTTAAACCTTGTCTGCTAAGTTTTATATGTTTATTTAATCTGTAGGACACACGGCAAAAATTTAATATTTGTTAAATCTGACTATGTCATTGTTTTTATGCTAGTACCATACTTTTTGATTATGATCATGTTGTAATATAGTTTGAAGTCAGTAAGTGTGATGCCTCCAGCTTTTTCCTTTCTCAAGATTGTTTTGAGTATTTGGGCTCTCTTTTGGTTCCATATGAGTTTTAGGATTGCTTTTTCTATTTCTGTGAAAAATGCCTTTGAAATTTTGATAAGGATGATATTGAATCTATAGATCATTTGGGGTGGTATGGACATTTTACCAGTATGAATTGTTCCAATCCATGAGCATGGAATATCTTTCTGTTTATTAAAGTCTTCTTCAATTTCTTTCATCAATGTCTTATAGTTTTCAGTATACATGTCTTTCACTTTGTTGGTTAAATTCATTCCTCAGCATTTTATTCTTTCTTTCTTTCTTCTGTTTTTTTTTTAGGAAGACTAGCCCTGAGCTAACTGCTGCCAATCCTCCTCTTTTTTTTCTGAGGAAGACAGGCCCTGAGCTAACATCCATGCCCATCTTGCTCTACTTTTTTCTTTTAATATGTGGGACACCTGCTACAGCATGGCTTGCCAAGCGGTGCCATGTCCTCACCTGGGATCAGAACGGGGGAACCCCGGGCTGCCTAAGCAGAACGTGTGCAGTTAACCACTGTGCCACCAGGTTGGCCCATGGTTTTCTGTCTGGATGATCTATCCATTGTTGAACATGGGGTATTGAAGTTCCTACATTAACATTTCTGAAGGAAGAATGTCCTAGCCAGAGCAATTAGGCAAGAAAAAGAAATAAAATGTATCCAAATCAAAAAGAAAGAAATAAAATTTTCTGTTTGGAGGTGGTATAATCTTATATATAGGAAACCCTAAAGACTCCACTGAAAAACTGTTAGAACTAATAAGTGATTCACTAAAGTTGCAGAATACAAAATCAATTGCTGTCATTTCTCCCTTCAGGAGTGTTAATATTTCTTTAATGTATTTAGGTGCTAAAATGTTGGGTTCGTATATATTTATAATTGTACTTTCGTTTTGATGAATCGACCCCTTTATTATTATTATTTTTAATTATTGTTTCAAAATCCTGTTCTTTTTTTTTTTTAAGATTGGCACCTGAGCTAACAACTGTTGCCAATTTTCTTTTTTTTTCTGCTTTTTCTCCCCAAATCCCCCCAATACATAGCTGTATATTTTAGTTGTGGGTCCTTCTAGCTGTGGTTTGTGGGACGTGGCCTCAGCGTGGCATGACGAGCAGCACCATGTCTGTGCCCAGGATCTGAACCAGGAAAACCCTGGGCCTCAGAAGCGCAGCATGTGAACGTAAGCACTTGGCCACGGAGCCAGCCCCACCCCTATATTATTATACGTGACCTTCTTTGTCTCTTGTTACAGGTTTTCGCTTAAAGTCTATTTTGTCTGATATAAGTAGAGTTATAGACACCTCTCCTTTAGTTTCCATTTGCAAGGAATATCTTTTTCCATCCCTTCATTTTCAGCCTATGCACGTCTGTGAAACCAGAAATGAATCTTTTGTACTCAGCATATTGTTGGATCTTGTTGTTTTTTTTTATTTCATTCAGCCACTCTTTGTCTTTTGATTGGAGAATTTAATGCATTTAGATTTAAAGCAATTATTGATAAGTAATTATTGATAAACTTATGATTCTTATCTTATTTAAGATTTTCTAGTCTGTTTTTTAGTTCCTTTTGTGTTCTCTTGCTGTCTTTCTTTGTGATTTGACAATTTCCCATAGTGTTTTTTTTTATTCATTTCTCTTTATCTCTTGTATATCTACTATTGACTTCTGCTTTGGAGTTACCATGAGGCTTGCATAAAACGTCTTAAATTATAGAAGTCTATTTTAAGCTGATCATAACTTAACTTTAATTGCATACAACATCTCTACCCTTTTACTTCTCCAATCCCATTTTACGTTTTTTATGTCACATTTACATCGTTTTATATTGTGTATCCATTAGCAAATTATTGTAGCTATAGTTATTTTTCATACTTTTATCTTTTAACCTTTATACTATGGATAAGTGATTACATACTAACATTCTGTTTTTAGAGTAATCCTGTTTCATCTTATCCTTACTTTTACCGATGAGTTTTATACTTTCATATGTTTTCATATAACTAATTAGTGCCTTTTAATTTCAGCTTGAAGAACTCTCTTTAGCATTTCTTGTAAGGCAGGTCTAGCGGTGATGAACTCCCCTAGCTTTTGTTTTTCTAGGAAAATCTTTATCTCTGATTCATTTCTGAAGGTCAGCTTTGCTGGGTAAAGTATATTTGGTTGGCATATTTTTCTTTCAGCACTTTGAATAGATCATCCCACTCTCTCCTTGCCTGTAAGGTTTCTGCTGAGAAACTCTGATTGCCTTATGGGGGGTTTCCTCATAAATGATGAGTTTCTTTTCTCTCACTGCCTTCAAAATTCTCTGTTTGTCTTTGATTTTTTTTTTTTTTAAAGATTGGCACCTGAGCTAACATCCATTGCCAATCTTATTTTTTCCTGCTTTTTTTTCTTCCTGAATCCCCCCAGTATATAGTTATATATTTTAGTTGTGGGTCCTTCGAGTTGTGGCATGTGGGATGCCACCTCAGTGTGCCTTGACAAGCAGTGCCATATCTGCACCCAGGATCCGAACTGTGAAACCCTGGGCTGCTGAAACTGATCGCTCAAGCTTAACCACTCTGCCATGGGGCCGGCCCCTGTGTTTGATTTTTGACAATTTTATTGTAATGTAGCTCTGTGAAGTCCTTTTTGGGTTGAATCTATTTGAAGACCTATGAGCTTTGTCTACCTGGATCTCCCCAAATTTGAGGAGTTTTCAGCTATCATCTTTTTCTTTCTTTCTTTCTTTCTTTGCTTCTTTGCTTCTTTCCTTCTTTTCCTTCCTTCCTTCCTTCTTTCCTTCTTTCATCTTCCTCTCTTCCTCTTTTCCTTTCTTCCTCCCTCCCTCCCTTCCTTCCTTCCTTTCTTTTCTTAAGATCTGCCCTGAGCTAACATCTGTGCTAATCTTCCTCTGTTTTTTGTTTTTTATTATGTGGGCCACCAGCACAGCATGGCCACTAACAGAACAGTATAGGTCTGCACCTGGGAACTAAACCCAGGCTGCCCAAACAGAGTGCACTGAACATGAACCACTAGGACACCAGTTATCATTTCTTTAAATAAACATTGTACCCCTTTCCCTCTCTCTTCTCCTTCTGGGACTTCCATAATGTGCATATTGATTCTCTTGATATCATTTCATAATTCACAAATTTTTTCTTTTCTTTTTTTCATTCTTTTTTTTCTCCTCTGCCTGGATTATTTCAAGTGATCTGTCTTTGAGTTTATAGATTATTTCATCTGTTTGATCAAGTCTTCTGTGATGGTCTATTGCATTTTTCATTTCTTACCCTGCATTTTTCACCTCCAGGATTTCTGTTTGGTTATTTTTTATGATTTTTCTCTCTCTGTGGAAACTCTCATTTTGTTCTTGTATTGTTTTCCTGGTTTTGTTGAGTTGTCTGTGTTCTCTTGTGGCTCACTAATCTTCCTTAAAGAAATTATTTTGAATTATTTGTCAGGCAATTAGTATATCTCCATTTTTTTGAAATGAGTTACTTGATATTCCTTTAGTGATGTCATGTGTCCTTGACTTTTCATGTCCATTGAAGTCTTGCATTGTTTTTGCTTTTGAAGAAAGTCATCTGCTCCAGTCTTTGCTGACTGGCTCTAGGAGAGAAATACCTTCACCAGTCAGTTCAACCAGGGACTCTGAGGCTTTCTCACTCCTTTTCTATGACTATGCCTGCTCCACACTTGTTCCCTCTTGAGGGGGGAGATTCTTAATATTGCATGCCTTTCCTCAGTCCTGTGAAGCCAGACAAGTGCTGAGAAATTCCCATTTATTTTCTCTAGGGCAGTGCCCTGAAATGCTCAAGTTTTTGAGTCTTTTCCCAATCCCACAGGGTTGGGAGGCTTTCTGTGTATACTTGCTAGCTGTCTGCAAAGGCTCACACTTGCTGTCTGCAGGAGTGTGCCAGGATCTGGCCATGGTTGGAAGAGGATTGTGGGTGAAGTGTGCAGAGCACTGGAGCCTTGGGGGTGCCCATGTGCCAGTAGAAGGGGTCTGCAGGTGAGGCATCCCCAGTGGCTTATGGGCTGGCTTCCTGATGCAGTCCATGAAGAGGTTGGTAGAATGAACAGTGAATTGGTTAGTAGCATCCCTTTGAAGAGTCCTGAGCCCTTGTTGCTATGCTCCAAGCCTCTCCTGACTCCTTGGCTTTGTAGATTACCTCAATATTCTGTGTGGAGTGAGAAATAAGTGGGCCTCTGGGCAGCATCTGTGCAGGTGGGGAAGCTGGGCACTCACTCACATACTCTCATTTTTCCCATGGGAGACATCACGGGCAGAGGGGGTCTCTCTTGACACTGAGCTGTGCCACCTAGCGGGGAAAGTGATGTGGATAAAATGAAACTGTTCTTCTTATCCTATTTAGTGCATCTATTCCCTGATTTTTTGCTCTAGTGTTGTGCTGGAACGTCTCTGCTGCACTCCTGGACTCCAACAATGATATTCTCATCTGTGGGTAATTGTGAAAATCTATACTCTAGTGTAGGGGAGTGAGATGACAGTAGAAACTTCTATTCTGCCATCTTGCTAATGTCCTATTCTCAATCATTGTCATGCTATTTGAAACTTTTCACCAATAACTTTTAAAAATAATATATATTTGGCTGTTTCTAAGAAACATTTCCTTCATCATCAGTTTTAATGACTATGTAAAATTCCATCGTATGAATGCGCCATAGCTCATTTAAACCTTTCCATATGGTTGATCACTTTGAATGTTTCCAATATTTTAGTACTATAAACCATATTGCAATGATCAAACCTTTTGCACATTTCTAATTACATCTTAGAATAAATCCCTTATGAGTGAAAAAAGTAAAAATTTATAAGGATTTGTGTGTATATATATATATATATATATTGCCAGTTATCGAATGTCATAAATGAGTTTGTGCTAATTTACACACCAAATAACCATGGGCAAGAGTAACCGACTCTAAAACCATCTCCACTGCAATATTTATTATTAAAAATATTTTCCTATTGATAAGCAAGACATATCATTGTTTCTTTAAGCATTTCTTTTGATTCCTAATGAGAATTACTTCCCTACATGTGTATTGACCCCTTAGGAGTCTTCAGTGCAGCAGATCTGTTAAGCACAGGGCCTTCAGCATCACAGAGAGCTGAGTTTGAGAAGCAGCTCTGATATCATTGTATGTATCCCTTGGACAAGTTAATTAATATCTCTAAGTTATTATTTTCTTTTATGTGCTACTTTGCTGGGCCTGCTGTAACAAAGTATCACAAATTGGGTGGCTTATAAACAGACCTTTTTCTTCTCACAGTTCTAGAGATCGATATTGTGGTGCCAGCAGGGTTGGTTCCTTTTGAGGCCTGTAAGGGAAGGAACAGCTTGAGGCCTCTTTCCTTGGCGTGTAGATGGCTGCCTTCTCAGTGTCCCTTCACATTTTCTTCCTTTTATGCATGTCTATCTCCGTGTCAAAGTTCCCTTTCTTATAAAGGGGTCATTTGGATTAGGGCCCACCCTAATGACTTCATTTTAACCTGATTACCTCTATAAAGACCCTATCTCCAGGTTAGTTCACATTCTGAAGTACTGGAGGTAGGACTCCAGCACATCTTTTTGGAGGAGATGAAGTTCAGTTCATACAGGTGTACTCATGTTGTCTCATCACAAGCTGATTGTGAAGATTAATTGATAGCATGTACTTAGCACAGAATGTGGCAGAGTAAAATCAATATGAGTATCAGCTAATGGTAGGATGTTTTAAGATTCTTGCTAATGTAATCATTCCATTTTCCAATTGAGGTTATTTTTTCTTATTAATTTGTGAGAGATGTTTGCATATGAACAGTTTAAATTATAAATGTAAAAATATTTTTCCAAGTTCATATTTTGTTATATTTTTATAATTTTAATTTACATAACTAAGAAGTATTTTGTAAACAAATATATTATCCTTTTTTATGATTTCTCTCTTTTTTTTTCTTATTCAGGGAATGTTCTTCCCCACAGTAGAATGAACTAAAGATTCACCATTATTTTCTTCTAATTATTTGATTTTCCCACACTCACACTTCCCCCGTGTACATGTCCTGTATAATCCTAACCCTTGATTGTGGGGGATACCTGTGAGTATGGATGAGAAAGCCCTCCAATATCATATTAGGTAATAAGGCAAGATGAAGGTATTTTGCAGATGTAATTAAGATTTCTAATCAATTAAGTTAATCAAAAAGGAGATTATCCTGGATGAGCCGGACATGTGAGCCCTTTGAAAGAGAGTCTAGAGGTCAGAGATGGAAAAAGTCAGAAAGATTCAGAGGAGGGATGTTCTATTGTCCTTGAGTTGGCAGTCTGCCATTTTGTGGAAAGAACCATATACCAGGAAACAACAGATGACCTCTAGTAGCTGAGGACCTCAGTCCTACAACTACAAGGCACTGAGTTCTGTAACAACCAGCGCTCTTGGAAGAGGGCCATGAATATCAGATAAGATAGCAGCCTGGGCTACACGTTGCTTATAGCTTTGTGAGATCCTGAGCAGAGAACCCACATAACGTGACCCAGACACCTCACTCAAAGAAACTGTGAGATAATAGGTTTGTGTTTTTTAAAGCCACAAATTTGTGGTAATTTGTCACATAGTAACAAATGACTATTACTCCTTATCTGTATTTCCAGGACTATGCATGGATACCTAAAATGCCACATTTTCCATTTCTAATTATTCTTATAGTTTTGAATTTTTTGGAAGAACCAATATGTTAAATTATTTAACTTTATAATATGACTTAATCTGGTAATTCAAAGTTCACTCTTTTTTGTTTCTTTTCCAAAATTTTCTAGACAATTTTCAATTGTTTATTAGAAAAAATGAAAAAGTGGATAAACTATTCTTAAAGATTAGCAAGTTTTGTCTGTCAAAAGATATCATTAAGAAAATAAAAATGCAAGCCATAGGGAGAAATTATTCACCATATACATGTGAGTATTTACTAACAGGTTTAGGTGTTAACATACAGAGGTTTTAAATGTTTGTACCTAACAAGTTAACATCAATAATTGTCTAGCTAATTGAACTTTCTCAATGATTCAATAAAAAACCCTATTAAAATGACTTACGTAGTGCCTTAGCTTTCACATAAAGTTCGTTTAAAGTCAACTTGAAATTTTTGTAAAAGTTTACAAAAAATAAGTTGTGAATATGAGAACTTGGACACAGATAAAGGAAAAGATGACCATGGTCTCACCTTTACCAAGGACCTAGTGTCCCGGAATTAGAATAAGTCAGTCTCCCCAGCCTTTGATAGAGACGAAAGAGAAAACGCGGAGGAAATGATTGCAGCCAGGAGAAGACTGATAAATTAGAAGGAAAGATGGTTGCTTTGGATTACATAACAGCTTCCAAATGGCCTCTACTTTACCCCTCTCCAATCAAGACTTTTTGTTGCCAAATTGTCTTAAAACGTTATTTTTTAAAGATTTTATTTTTTCCTTTTTCTCCCCAAAGCCCCCTGGTACATAGTTGTATATTCTTGGTTGTGGGTCCTTCTAGTTGTGGCATGTGGGACGCTGCCTCAGCGTGGTTTGATGAGCAGTGCCATGTCCGCGCCCAGGATTCGAACCAACGAAACAGTGGGCCGCCTGCAGCGGAGTGCGCGAACTTTAACCACTCGGCCACGGGGCCAGCCCCTTAAAACATTATTTTTTAGAATGTTATGCCCAAATTCAGAAAATTTTAACTCTATCAAATGTACACTTCTCTGCTAGTCTTTTGAGATGCTCTGTAATCTTTCTTCATTGTATCCATCCTGGCGCAGTTATGCTTCTCTGAAGTCAGAACTATTTACTTTGCAAGCCCACAATTGCATTATGATAACTTCTCTCTCCAATTCGGTCTTCAGGTTGTTTCCTAACCATAAATTAAGTTGAGTTTAATAAACATATTTACTGAGCTCTTCCTGTATCTAAGACACTGTGAGAGATGCTGAGTGAAACTGAACACTGCCCTCACCACTGCACAGCGTGTTATACGTGCTGGACGCTGAGAGGACCTGCAGGGGAGGAGTGAATCAACGAATACCGCCATTATAAATACCTTTCTACCTTTCTCTTGACCCTTCAGTTTTGATAAAGAGTCAACTATCAAGATTCATTTCCTCCATGAAGCCTTCCTCAATTACTCTAATGCTTATTAATTTCTTTCTTCAATAGCTTTTACAGTCTATACTCACTATTTAAATTGTGATGCAAGGGCCAAAGCCTATTAGAAATGAAGAATCCCAGGCTCCACTCCAGACCTGCCGAATTAGAGTCTGCCTTTCACTAAGATCCTTGGTAATTCATAAGCACATAAAAGAATTTAAGAAGAACTGGTCTATACGATAGAATTTGAGTTTTTTTAGTATATTATCTATATTATTCTCTATTGTCTATTGTCTAACTAGATAATCTCTTAATTGTCAAGCACAGAGGTTGTCACATGCCTAAGAATCCCCTTTCTGGCAATTATTGAGTTGGTATACAAGAGGCTCTAAATAAGTGCTTGTTTACTGATTGCATTCAGACATTGCCAAGACTTTAAGAATTTATAATCATCGTATTATATTTAATATATGATGCCCAATAATGATGGAAATTGTAGTCATATAACTCTACCACAATGATCAGAAGAAAATATTTAACATTGATCCAGTTATCTAACATACAATCTATTTTGAAAAATTTGCATTTTTCTAATAATGTTCTTTCAGCTTTTAAAAAATATCCAGAATCCAATGGAATTTAAAGCATTGAATTTAAAGTCTCCTTTTATCTAGGGAAATCACTCCCTTCCTTTTGTGACTTTCATGATGTTAGTATTTTAAAATAAATTCAGACCAATTGTTTTATAGAATGTCCCTCAATTTGCATTTTTCTGATTAGTAGCTCATTATGATATTCAGATTAAATATTTTTGAAAATAACACTACGTGACATGTCCTTCTCAGTGTATCACAGCAGGAGGCACACAATGTTAGTGTGCTCTGTGATTGGAACTTTTTGATTTCGAAGGCTTGATGGAAGTGCCTGACAGGTTTTTTCATTACTATGGTATCCTGTTCTCTTTTTAATTAAGAACTAATATATTAATATAAAATCTTTGAGACCAAGTGAATATTTTATTCCCAAACAATCATTCACCTAATGGTTTTAGTATCAAGTGATGTTTCCTTCTATATCATTTATTGTTTTAGTGGTTTCTAAGGGTCATTTTTAATCTATCATTCCTTCTACATTTATTAATCATCATTCTTCTGTAAAGAACAGCTTCCCCTTGGCCCCTCTGTTGTGTTTTTGAGCATCAGTAATGACTCAGTTCACACACACCCACTCAGTGTGATACTCCATTACTGTCATCATTATTTTTGACGCTCAAAGTGTTCCAAACAGAAACTCTATCAAGCTGCCTTCTGTTCTGATATATCCTCTTCAGGTTTTGAGTACTTCCTTACTCTCAGCATAGCAACAAAATATTCCAGGCTTACCTTAACTTGCAATTCTCATAATGAAGTGCTGGAATCTGCCGTTTTTCCAGCGGTCCTTCCCCACTCCCTTTTTGGTGAAAGGCACTTAGTGAGTAAAATATGGGCACTAGATGTGCTCATTGCTATTGAGATATCATTGCTTCTACACCCTCTCAGTGATCAGAGCTAGGAAAGTCCTGTCTGCATGCTAATATTTCCAAGTCAAAGCCATTCACTGGGTTCTTTCTCTCCTTCCTGCATTCCATATTTAGATCTCTCGTATATGTGAGAACACTGAGAACCTTGCTTCTGAACAATATCAATATATTTATTCATTTACTCTGATTTCAATACAGACAAGATGGTTTTACAATTAAAACACCACTGCCCACTCACCAAGTATGGTTCAGACATTTCTGCAGTTTGCTTTGTCATTAGACTCGTTTTCTTTTGTTTTCTTTTTTTTTTTTTTTTGGTGAGGAACATTGGCCCTGAGCTAACATTTGTTATTTTGTAACAACCTCTATTTTGTATGTGGGATGCTGCCACAGCATGGCTTGTTGAGGGGTGTGCAGGTCTGCGCCCTGGATCCGAACTCGCGAACCCCAGGCTGCCGAAGTAGAGCATGTGAACTTAACCATTGCATCACCAGGCCGGCCCCTAGACTTGTTTTCTTGAAGGTGCACAGTAAGAGGACTGTGTCCAAAATTTACTTGTGTACAAAATTACATCTGTGTCTGTTGTCAATTTATATGCAGTTAGATTCACTTTGCTTTGTTTCTATTCAATTTTAAAGGGTTTTCCTCTATTCTTGTTGCTTTTATTTTTTTAATATGTAAAATTTTCACATGGTTAAAAAGTCACTATATAATGAGTCGCTATGCAAAGATATCTCGTTCTCTTTCCTGTCCTTTCCATTTCGTTCTCACCAATTTCCTGCAAGGAAACAACCACACTAGTTTCTGGTTAGTCCTTCCTGCATTTCTTTTTGGAAATTAAGCAAATGTGCACACATAGTCTCATTTTTCTTTCTTTGTTATACAAAAGGCAGCATATTATATAAACTCTTGAACTTAGCTTTTTAGAAGTATTAATGATACATCCTGGATATCAATCTACATCTTTTCATAGGGCTCTTCCTCATTCTATTTTTAAACATCTGCATAGTACCTGGTTGCATGAGCATCACAGTTTATTTAATCAGTCCCTTTGTGTGGGCATTAAGATTGTTTCCAATACTTTGCTATCACAAATGATGCCACAATAAATAATCTTGTGTCGTGACTTTTTAAAACATAGTTAGAAGTTTATTTCCATGGATAAATCCTTAGGAGTGGGATTGCTGGGCCCAAAGATAAATGCATTTGTAGTTTTGTTGGGTATTTCCAAGGTCCTCTCCTTAGGGGTTGTTATGGATTGAATGTTTGTGTCCCCTCCAAATTTATATATTGAAGCCCTATCCCCCAGGGTAATGGTATTTGGAGGTGGGGCCTTTGGGAGGTAATTAGGTTTAGATGAGGTCATGACCTTGGGGCCCTCATGATGGGATTAGTGTCCTTATAAGAAGAGAGACTGGAGGGTGCTTTCCCTCCTTCAGGTGAGCACACAGCATGAAAGCAAGCCAGGGAGAGGCCTCTCACCAGAGCCCCCGTGCTGGGTTATGATCTCAGACCTCCAGCCTCCGGAACTTCGAGAAAATAAACTCTGTTGTTTAAGCCCCCCAGTTTATGATACTTTGTCACGGCAGCCTGAGCAAATTAAAACAAGGACCTCCTGCATAATAAAGAAACTCCCTATCTTATGTTAAGGGATCATATCGCAAGTTATATGTTCCAGATGATGACTATGTGCTTTCTTTTTCCTGTGCCTAGTAATGTATGTAAAAATGATGTCTCCGTGTATTTGTTTCAAAAGAAATCTGTAATAATTTGTTATCTGTGAAATATTTACTCCCCTCCTACTCCCCCTTTGGGTGGGATGTACGTCTTGTCTCAGTACATGTTGGATTTTGTATGTGTTCTTTTGGCCTCATGGTAGGCTGAATGAACCCTTGACTCTGGATTTGGTTATGTGACCTGCTGTGACCGATGGGAAGATAGCAATATTGATGCAAGCAAAATTTGGCATGTGCCTGGGCTTGCATTTTGGTTTTCTGCCATCGCCATGAGAAGACCGTCCCTGAGTAGTTGTGCCTCTCCATCCCAGAGCTCTGAATGAAAGCATAAGTAGAACAGAGATGAAGAGGCAGTGAGTGCCAACCCATCTGGAATCATAGTTTAAAATAGGACCTCAGATGTAAGAGAAATAAATGCTTGTTTTGTATGTCATTGAGATTTTGTGGTTGTTCATATAACAATAGCTGCCTGATAATATATCCTTTTACTTTGAAGCAATTTAAATTATTTTATTGTATTTATTTTCTTTTCCTCCCCATCTAGTCCAATGGCCTACACATAATAAAACAAATTCTTAGTTTAGAAGCCTCACAGAAATAATTTGCTGTGATTTATGTGTATCGAAATGACGAAAGGGATCTTTGTGGAAAATCATAGTTGAATAAAATTGGAAACTACCCTTAAACTTCCTAAGAAGACTACAGGTTGTCTCCATGTAAAGTTTTATAGATTATTTCCAATTTATTAGGAAAGTTGCTGTCTTATGAATCCAAAACACATTTTAGAAAGCTCATGAGAATGTAGCTTTGCTAAAAAAATATAGCATCTATTTACAATCTATAAAGTGTCCTTAAATCTTCTTGGTTGAGACAGAGAAAAAACTTTTATTATTTGTATTCTGTATTCTCAGTTAAATGGAGAAATATAATTTATTAAAAGAGGTTTTGCTATTTAAATATTTACCAAGTATAAACTACATATCAGGAATTCTCTAAAATAAAATACAAAGATACATACGAGAGAGAACAATCAGTCAACAAACAATCATTTATAGAATTTCTTTCTGTTTTATTTTATTTTGTTTCGGCAGAGAATTGTTGTAGGGAGTAGACTCAAGATCATGGGAAGAGAGCATGTTTATTTTACTTTGTACCACATATCAAGTACTCGCCACTTAATAGTCTAAAACAAAATCTGCTGAATTAATGAATTAGTAAATAAAGAAATTGAATATTGATGAAGATCAATAACATTTTGCAGCAGGTGCTACAAACTTTGTGAAATATCAGCTTCAAATATATAACAATTATGTGAGGTCAAATAATGACACCCCAAAGTGTCATGTCCTGATTCCCAGACTCCATGAATATGTTAGGTTACATGTCAAAATGGGATTAAGGTTGCATGTGGAAGCAAGGATGCTAATCAGCTGACCTCGAGATAGGAAGAGGAGCTCGAGTTCTCAGGTGGGCCCAATGAATCAGAAGGGTACCTGAGAGTGGAAGAAGGAGGCAGAAGAGCCAAAGGAGATGTCTCTATGGAAGAGGGCAGAGTGATGTGACATGAGAAGGACTTGATTCACCTTTGCCAGCTTTGAAGGTGGAGGGAGGGGGCCCACAAACCAAGGGATGCCGGCAGCCTCTGGAAGCTGGAAAAAGTAAGGAAACATACCTATGCAGAGCCTCTAGAAAGGAACGCAGCCCCAATGATGTTTGATTTTAGCAAGACCTGTGTCAGACCTGACCTCCAGAACTGTAAGATAAGAAATTTGTGTTGTCTAATGTGCCAAGTTGGGGTAATTTGTTACAGCAGTGATGGGAAACACACAGCGGGCTGTTTGGTTCAATTGACTTTATCTGACTGCTGACACACGCAGTTTTCCTTAAGGTTGCTTACAAATTCTATGAGAGAATAGTTGCTGCTGTCAGTTCTTTGACCAACAAGCAAGTCTGCCTTTACCTGTAAAGGCCAGTCTTTTTGATGAAATACTTAGTTTTGGGGAAAAGCAAACACATGTGCAGCCCTGATGGCAGATGAGGATAACCTCTCACACGTGTCATCTAACCCTGGGAATCAGTAGGGGTCATGTCTTAGCCACACAGAGCTTCCAGAGAAGGCTTTTCCTTCTGCACTGGTAGCTGTGTTTTGGGGTGGTAAAAAGCCAGAGATTAGTGTAAATTGTATCTTTTTGTTCATTTCAAAGATAACCAGGAGGATGATTCAAGGTTACAAAAACAGACAAACAAAAAACACTGCATACACAACTACAGAATACTTGTGCTTACAGAAACCTGAAAAGCAAAACTACAAAAATTAGAAATTATCATTTTACTTAATTGGCATCTTTTTAGTTAATGACAATTTAATTCTCAATATAGAAAAAATGCATAAAGTCATAAAAAGCATTTCAAAATATCTGGTATATAAGAATAAGGTTGTGATTGGAGATTAACAGTGAATTAACATACTTAGTTTGGAATTAGAAATTTAAAGAAATAAAATGCAGATACAACTGTTCTAAAGAAATACTTCATTCCTAAAATAGATCCTTTATTTTTCTTGTGCTTATAAATCTGTCTTAATCTTCTTCTTGAATTAAGTAGAAAACAAATGTAATAACAGAAAACAATATGCCCAGTTATTATAACTTGCTCTTATACTTTTGCATAATTATAAACTTTAATTTAGTTTTTTAAACTTAATTTACCTTTGAAATAGTTTCTTCTAAAATTGCTTAAAATGTCTTGCAACTTTCAACACTTGCGATTATCATCAAAGTTCTCTTCCTACATGCATTGATGAAAATAAAATAAACAAAAAATTTGAGGGTATATGAGCAGTTAGCTTTTAATAAAATATTTTTAGTAAAGTTATTTTAATATATTTAATAATAGGCATGAGATTTCTTATATTTCACACTATTACCTAATTTTTTGTATATACAGACAATTCAGTTTTACCCTTGCCTTATTGCTCCCATAGAATTTTAAATGTCAATTAAGTATCAATTAAGTTAAGTTAATAATCAATTAACTATCAATTAAGTATCAATGTTGAAAGTTGGGTGTGATGAAATATGTAATCTATTACCTTTCAAAGATAGACTGATATTCACTCATTATCTCAAGGCTTAAATACCAACTTAGATTCTATTTTATTTCACTATTAGGAGAACTGCTTAAAGAAGGCGTGGGGAAGGAAGAACAGTTGGGGGAAAGAATGGAGTTTGGGTTCCTTCTTTGTTATCACTAAATATACATCCCATTCTAATGATTAGTCAGCTTTCTATACGCTATTCTCACTACAACCCTAGTTGAAATCTGTTGGAATTCACATATAATTCTTTGCAGAGTGTCTTTACCCTTGTGTTTGTTTTAGAATACGTCTGCAAAAATCTGAAAACAAGCTTTCTTTAGAAGGTAAAATTGTTAAAAATAATTCTCTCGATTTGTTTTTCCCAACATGAATATATTTTCTTGTCAGTTATTATAACCTGCTCTTATACTTTCTTAATGCTGCATCCCACTTTGATACCTATGCAGTGCAATAACTTTGTGACCAACGTATGGGGAAATAGTAAACAATCTTCAAAAGCACACATCATAAGGGAAAACTTTGACCACTGGGATTAAGTAAAAATTGAGGGGTTTTGTGTTGTGAAAGAGACCACAGACGATAGAGTGGAAAAGACGTTGTCATAATGAACATTATATTGTATATCTTTTTCATCAACTTTTTAAAAATTTGCCTTTTATTTTGAAAATGTTCAAATGCTCAGAAAAGTTGAATGAACAATAGAATGAATACCTGCGCACCCATCACCGACATTGACCAATTACTAACATAGCTGCTCTGTTTTTCTCTTTCCCTCTCCAAGTGAATGCCGCAAACGTCAAGACATTTTGCTTCTAACTACTTCAGCATGAATTGTCCAAGACAAGGACATTTTCTTACCCAACCACAGCATATCATACTTAAGAAAATTAGCATTAATTCGAAATCGTGATACAACATCTTAAATATACAGGTGATCCCTTTACAAAAATAAAGAAACCATCCAAAATAGAAAATGAGCAAATGATGATGAGAAAGCAATGACCAGAAAAGTAAACCACAAATCTCACTGGTATATGAAGAGATTTTCAAACCTAGTATAATCATATAGATGCAAATTAAAACTGCCTTGTGCCACACCACTCTTAGCCTAACCCAAAGCGGAAAGCACTGGTGGCTGTACGGGATCTGGGAACACTCAGGGCCCTCCGGTGGGACTGTAGATTGGTGCAGCCATTCTGGGGAAAAGCGTGCTATTGCTTGGTCATCAATGACCTTCCTGAATATAAGTCCCAGAGTAATTTTTATACAAATCCACAGGGGATTATGTATGTGTGAGTTCTAGGCAGCAAGGTATTTGTGGAAGTGAGCAGTGGAAGCATTTTGGATGTCCTTTACAAGGGGTTCTATAAGTAAAAGGTGCTTGATGCATGCCCTATTTTCTGCAGTTGGAAGCAACCAACTTAGGGCCCACAGGGTAACACAGGCAGATCTTACAGAGTGCTTACCGGCCAGCCCTGTAGTATAGTGGTTAGGCATGCACGCTCTGCTTCAGTGGCCTGGGTTGAAAGGTTTGGATCCCAGGCATGGAGCGACACACTGCTCCTCAAACCATGCTGTGGCTGCATCTCACACATGAAAAGTTACAGAGGAAGATTGGCACAGATGTTAGCTCAGGGCCAATCTTCCTCACAAACAACAGCAACAACAAAACAGCATCCTTAGTGAAAAAGCTGGGAAAGAGAATTAGCTACATAACACACTAGCCTTTATGAAAATTACAAATCCAAGCACATGAAACAATAATATACATTTTGAAAGACTACAGGCAGACAAAAGATTCAGTGGTTGCCCTGGTGGAGAGATTGAAGAAGAAGACAGAATAGAAGGAAATAAATAAAATAAGAAAGATGGGAAAGCAATAACAGCACCCCAATATTAACTGTGTGATTGACATTGAGCCTTAATGATTGATCCAGAGCCACTAAATAAGAGATGACATAACAAAATGTGGCATAAACACTATGCCTAAATTAAATAGCTGTGAATAGGCGATTATCTGACAGCTTTTACAAAACCGAATGGAGCTTTAAGCTTGAGAATTAAGAGTTATTCTGCTTGGTAGAATTGTAAACCAAGCCATGCTTTGTCAAAATACCTATAATCTATTTGTTTTTTTTTTTTTTTTAAATAACGAAGAATCCCACATATGCAACATAAATTCCCAAAATTTATATGCTGGAGAATGTGCTACCCAGAACCCAATTGAGATATACTTACTGAGCGTGGGTTTTCAATCGATTTCCCACAGGAAGATAAAGAATGGATTTGTGATTGATACAAAAGTTCATCTCCCCAAAAAGAAACCGGATCAAAGTGGAGTGGTACCTGCGTATTGAGCACACTGTAGGTGAAATATTTTTCACCTTCCTTTGCCATTTGAATGAATGGTACTGCTATTACCTAAGTAAAGAGGGACCATCTCCATGGATAAATAATATCCACTAATAGATATGAGAATTTACCTTCCTTCCTTAGATGAACACTGAAAGAGAACGTGATGGGGAACGTTATTAACAATTTCTCGGACACAGAAAAAATAATTGAAACTTCATTGTAGATTATCCATCAGCTTGTCTCTTCCTGTGAAGGTACTCCACCTTAGATGCTATTATACTCATATTCATTTAGCTTTTAACATAAAAGAATTAACGTTTTTGTTATTTTATACCTGGAAACTGGACGATTTAATAGTTGTCACCTCATCTGAAACACTTTTTCTACTGATTTATGAAAATAATCAAAAGATATAATGATATTCATATGAAAACTGCAAACCAATTAGCAGAATCCGTTAGGGATTTTACAGGTTTGAAGCGTGTCTTGGTGATGGAAACAACTATATCATTAAATAGTTGTTCCACTATGCTGTCCTTATTAAGAGTCAATTTGGAATTTAGTGAGGCCAAAATACACTCAATTATGTGGCTATAGCATGTTGGCAAAACAAAAAGAATAATTATCCAATTTTGTGACTATAGGTAGATAAGAGCCTGGGCTGAAAATAATTGGATAGAGATGAAAATCCTCTGCTTGACCCAATGTACCATTTTTCTATCTCATGGTTTGACATGATACTTTCAAAAATATACTACTACACTAGTACAAGTCCAATTTCACATAGAATTGCTGTTTTGTGCTCGCTGATTTCAAACTAAACCAAAGGACTCGGTTCAGGCTGTGTGGGCACTACTGCTCCCCTCTCTAGCTGGATGAACACGGGGGTCTGAAAGCTGGTAGCAGAAGAGGATATTCTAAGATCAGCTGGGTATCTGTGTTGTCCTTAGGATTTAACAAACTAGTATAACTGCATCCTTAAACCCTCCCTCTCACATGTGGATGCAGAGGCAGAAGAAGGCTAAATTCTGAGAGTTAAACTTCTCAAAACCAGTGTTTCCCATCTGAGATATATGAGTTTGTTTGTTTTCAAGGTTATATCAATGTCAAGACAAAGAGCTTGATTTAGAAGAGACGTTTCTCTGAAAACGACAGAGTAGCATCAACCTTTAAACGTTTTAGAGTCCTTGTAGAATTATCTTCAACAGAATTACTCTCTTTGCTGCGATATTTGGCATTACACCAACGGAATTCAAGCAACTAAAATGTGGTGACAAAATGATTATGTGATCTTATTGAAAGTCTATCTTTCCTTTTCTTTCTTTCTTTTTCATTCTTTTTTTCTGTCTGTCTGTCTTTCTTTTGTCTTTCTTCATTAATGCTTAGTTATGTGTTATACCGCAGTTTGAATCATCAACCATAAAATTTAGAATGGCAGGCGCTTAGGATGTGTTTAGTCATTTGCATTATCGCACAGCTACCACTGCTGGGTCCAATTCAGGCAAATAGGAAAACGATAGGAAATTATTCATATTTCAAGCGACAATTGCTATATGTGTGAGGAAAACTATTTTCTTCTACTACTAACTGTATTACATTCAGATATTTGACTGTCTTTTAGGTACCTTCTTTAAACCAAAGCATATGTTTTATTTTGACTAAAATAATTTGAGATATGGTTGCTTTAGATTCCTTTTTAATAGAATATGTGTTTCAATTCAAATCCCTTATGAATGTGATAATTTGTCAAAAGTGTATTATTGTATTTTAAATGTGTTAACACACTCAAGAAACTTTAGAGCCAATGATGGCTTGTGATAATGATTAGGTCAGAATGCTGGAGTAATGGTTCACTAATATCCAGAGCTCCTGACAGAGACGTTAAGGAGGAAAGTGTTACACTAGCTAAGGTAATTTTTGAAATCTCTAACTCATTGTCATGGGGGGGAATAATTTATATTAGGCCCGCATTATAAATATGGTAGGGTTTTTTTTTCATTTTAAAACCATAGAATTTATTCTTTTTTACCTTTGAAGAAAAACTTATAGCTTTTCATACTTTATGGCCCAAAATTGTGGTTCTGAATTCTATTTACAATTTTAATTGACCTCACAGGGAAACTGAAATTGTAGAATGTTAAGATTTTCTTCAGAAAAATGGAGTTAAATGGCACCAGCAAACTATGTTACTTAGGCAGCAAATGATGCACTTATCTCAACAAAAACAGAGGAAAATTTATCAAGAAAGTTCAGTACATGCTTTGGGCCTCGGTAGGGTGTCTGGCATCAAAGCGGCATTGAGCCCCAGGCAATGGAAGAAGAGACCAGTTTTGCTGTCCTTAGAATGGACAAGATATTATCTGATCATAAATCTAAGTCTGGAGATCTATTATCTTGGAATCTTAAAATTTTCTGAATGGTAAAAGATCTAAAGTCTTGGTGTAATGGTCACCTGGAGATAACTGTGCCTGGCAATAGGTTATCTGGTCTTTTCCAAGTGATGTTGATAGTAACAATACCTTGCAGCATTTTACAATATGCAAATATTTTATCTCTTACAAATATAGCCCAACCAACCATGGGGCAAAGGTATTATTTCTACTTGTAATTTTTCAGTGGAAAAAACTAAAGCTCACCACGAACTGTCCTCGCTCATCTAGATAACAAGTGATAAATGTCGATCTTGAACACCGCTCATTTGATTCTCGGTGCTTTGCCTGCTTATGTCACTACAGTTGTCTCATACAGTGTTATCTGGAAGGATGAGCTTTTGACATGTTTAGACAACAGAAGATTTAAAAGAAAACACGGATTGAGAAATTGCAACATTCTTCAAAATGGAGGTTGCAGCAACATGGGAAGAACACTGAGTTACTAGTCAAGAATCTGGACTGAGGTTTTGGAAGCACCACTTAAGAGCTGTGTGAATAGGGGGCCCGCCCAGTGGCGTAGTAGTTAAGTTAGCACGCTCTGCTTTGCAGCTCAGGGTTTGCTGGTTCAGATCCTGGGTGTGGACCTACTCACTGCTCATCAAGCCATGCTATGGCAGACATCCCACATATAAAGTAGAGGCAGGTGGGTACAGATGTTAGCTCAGGGCCAGTCTTCCTCAAACAAAACAAAACAGAAAAAAGAGTTGCGTGAATTGGATTAGTCTATGGCTTTTGTAGGTCCTGGCTTGCCTATTTATAAAATGATAATAAATACTTGCCCCACTTATTTCTCAGGATCATTAGAAGATTGAAGAATAATATCTGTATTATTATAAGATATAATATCTATATCTATATTAGAAACCTGAAAAATACTCCACACAGAGAAGGGCCACATAGATCAGAAAGTCTGTAGACTTGAGCCTTTCTCCTCCTTTGGGCCAATGTTTAGCAAACACTGTTAAGTCACATTAGTGAGAATCAGGGTCAGAACCTGGAAAAATGATCCCAGGGATACTGGAAAGATGCTTTTTCTTCCCTCACCAGGCCTTCTCACTTTCCAAGCCACTCAAAAACGATTTCACTTTAATTTTTTAGAGATTTTCATAAAAATCTCTTTTGATAATCTTTTAGATCACTTTGATAATGGCGTTGGTGACAATTGGCGTCTCACCCAGATTCCTGGGGATCTCTTAAGCGCAGCTGCAGGTGTTGCTGGGGGCTCAGCTTCCTGCAACCTTCCCTGAGTGCTCCCTTTGGTTTTTGGAGCTGCCTCTCTCTCTAGGAGGCTGGATGACCCGCCTGTGCTGGGCCACAAAGGTCCCTGTCTCGTGGGACACAAACCCCATAATGCAATTTATGCTCTAGAGCTCCAGATAAGCTGCAGGACCGGGCTGAGGCTAGGCTTCCCCTGCAACCACATTCTCCCCTCACATCTCCCCTTTCCTGATCCTGCTGTGTTCACACTCTCAGAGGCTTCTCCTGAGAAAATGCCCTCCATAAATCATTGATTTAAGAATCTCCATCTCAGGTTCTTCTTCCAGGGAACTTGACCTAAAACAGGTTCTGATCCCAGTTTCTTAATTCAAAGCCACCTAATGTGTGCAGTGTGGTGGTTTTCAGTAATTTCTTTATTGATCACAAACTTTATCAACCACAAACTGATAGGAAGTAAAAAGGAGAACAGTTGATGACTCAGATGAAAGTGAGGGCAAACGCCCTTTGTCTGCTTCACAATTGTGCATAGGCTAAAGCAGGAGAAAGATCATTGACAGGTCTTGTTCTGAGATGAAAATTAATCTCTATATTAAATTTATATAAATGATGGATCACTCAGCATCACAAATAATCATTTTAGTTTAAAAGCAGAATTTCTATGCTTTGACATTCTCTCTCCCCTTTAAAATTATCATTTAAAATGCGTTCTTCTGTGTCCATTTTTCATTTCTGCCTTTTCTTGTCTTTTTTATGCTCCAGTGTCTGGTAACTACAGATATGGATGAGCTTGTGTTCGGTGTAGAAACAGTTCATCCATGCACACATTTCAGTTTTTGGCCTGGGAGCAACCATGGATGTTTGTCCACGGCCATATTATTTTCTAATAAGTCTGCATGGGAAACATTATCCATTTTTGGAGGAAGTAGTGTTATATATGATTTTGTAATTGCAGTATTGCTCCATATTTTAACAATAAAAATCAAGCACTCTTTCCTGACTTTGTTTCCAAAATTCCAGACTATTTGTGACCATACTTCCTCCCCTGCCTTCGCTTCTGCTGCTCCTCAGCTTTCGAAAGAGTCCTCCGCTCAGCAGGATCTCAGACCTCTTTCTTGCCTCGCTGTCTGTGCTCCACCTCGTCGCCCACTTGTATCATCCTCATGTTATCCTTAGTCAAGTAAGCAGATCTCTCTGGATTCCTAACAGACACAAATAACTTATGTCTGTCAGAGAGACTTACTCACTCGACACCCCCTCCACCCTGCTTCCGTTTACTCTGTGCAGGTCGTGGATGGTGGCTGCCCATGGGGTCGCCATGAGAGGACAGAGTGAATCAGAGTTGATATCTTATCATAGCAGATGTTAACAAGGGTGCAAAATATTGAAAGAGGGGATGGATTGGCTGTCCCGCAGGGAGCAAGATGGTGAGGCACGCTAGTTTGCTTCGTTATTCCTTTGTGCTACCATTTCCTTGGCATTTTCTGTTTAATTATTCAATCTGCAACAACATTCACGAGGTAAATATTATCTTCTCCATTTTAAGATAAGAAAACTGGGTTCAGAAGGCTTAAGTAATTTAAGAGCTAATGTTGCCAAGATTCAAACTTATATTTGTCTCACTCAAAAACATGCCCTTTAAACCACTACACATAGTAACAACTTACTATTAATATACAATTGATTCTTCAAATATTTCTGATCCAAATATTTGAGTTGCTTATTCTCTTGACATAGCTGCAATTAACAGCTGAAAAATATAGGCTTCATGTAAAGGCTCCTTAGATACCCCAGCAAACTCTCATGACTTTTTCCTCCACTTTTTTGGGGGTGGGGAGATCTCGATGTAGGGTTGGGGAGGTACTATGAAGGCCCCCATTAATAATTCATCCACTTCCCAGAGTGTTTATCTTTTCTCTTTCACTCATTTTTTTGTAGACTTATTCATTCCCCCACTCCCATTTTTAATTCATTTTTTCTTCTTTCTGTTTCTTATGTCACAGTACAAGATTCTGTTTCATCAAAGGACTTTTTTTTTAACCAGTCATCTTTTTAAATCATTTATTTCAAGCATTTTTCAAAGTCTTTATATTTTTAACTCTGCAAAGGTTAGTATTATGAGGATAAATGAGAGTGGGTCTATGAAAATAGAGATGAACTATAATATCTTCCCTCGCTTGGAATCTCTCTGGCTCATAAAGAAATACTATCTGTTGAGTTCTTCTGCTAGTCGGCAATTTTTTGATGGATGAGACCTGTTCCTTCAATCCATGTCATGAGAGACTGAAACAGTACTTAGATCACAGATATTGTAACTCCCTGCATAGCCCTTAGAAAACAAATAATTAAAAACAAATGTAGCTGTTTGAAAACAAGCAGAAATATAGCAGTTACTGGATACAGTAATTTGAGAATAAAACATTAATTCATAATTGCCAGGTTGAGAAAGAAATCATTTTCCCTGGATATGCAGAAAAAATACACTATGGAGTTTGCCATATAAGTTCTCTTCAGCTAACCTCTCACAAAAGAAAAATGATTCAAATACTTATAAATCAAAGAGTTTTCTAATTTAAAAAATGACAATTTATTGGTCTATAAGGAATCAGTCCACGCTAATGATCAGACTTGCTTCAAGTGGAATGAAACTACACTGAAGGCAAAAATGTGATATGAAGTCATTATGCAATTCGAAAAATAAGATTTCATTAAGATGAAGCATATACTCTGACTCAGTCTGGAGCAAGATACTTAGGCTTTCTGATTTATAATGTATCAAAAATAGAGATACAATAGAAACAGCGACCTTGCTGGCTTGTTCGGGGGCATTGAGACGTGTGTAAAGCACACTGCATAGTGCGTAGTAAGTGAGACTGTGTGTTCAGACAGCTTTGGCTGTTACAATCATTATCTGGAAGTTTTACGATTGGAGTAAAAACGCTGATTTGTTCATGATAACCCAATACTTGGATTTGAATAGTTTTGCATATGAAGTATTTATTTGGTTAGAAACTCATTTTTTAAATAAAATATTTCAAAATTCTTATGTTCTTCTGAGTGAAAACTAAGGAATATTCTTTGAGGAATTGTATTACTCTCTAACAGAAAAAGTATGTGATTTGCACCTATCGAGAGAGCAGAGCTGAAATAGGATCTCTATTTTTCTAGCCGGTTTGGGGCAGTTTCACTCCATTACCTTCAGGGGTTATGAGGCTATCAGATGTCCATTAGGGCACTTACCTAAGACAAAACAAGGAATTATTTCCACAGCTCATTCAGATAATGGATGAAAACTCACAGGAATTTCCAGATAGAGTATCAAGATTCTGCTGGAGTGAGAAAAAAGTTTTGGTTTTGAGCATTTAGGAACCTAAATGAGGGAAAAATAACTGAGTAACTTGTGATATTGTTAGGGTCTCTCGTCCCGGAAAATATGAATAAACAATACGAGTTATGGTCTGTCAGGATGGAGACAGTTACTAGAATCTTTAAGAATCTTATACACTTGAAGATCTATTGCAAGTCTCATTTTATTTTTTAAATAATATTTTATTGGCCTTTACTGTTGTTATAGATCTATAAAACCAAATCTTCAAGTTGAAATAACAGTAGATCTTTACAGATATAAATCAAGCAAGTAAATACCTGTCCGTGAAGCACCCTATTACATAGCTGATCTACCAAAAGCATAATCCTATAGATATGGCAATTCTATAATTGAACCCATTAATTTCTATTTGACCAAATTCAAACGACACTTCCACATACTTTTAACTTACCTCAAATGACAGTTGTCCACTTAGTGAGTTATTCCTTTTATGAATAAGCATATTGACATTGATATACTCTCTATTTTCTCTTGGGGAGTTAGCAGTGACGAAGGGGTCTCTTTTTTTTCCCCATAACTCTTCAATATTGTGCTCATTTTCTTCTTGCTGTATTTGTGTATGTTCTTGCAAGGTGTTATGTGTTTTCCTGGTTGTAAATGAAGGTGCAAAATGTATGTGATGTTACTGTGTACTGGGTGCTGCCTTGTGCAACATTGCAGTAGACCCAGTGGCCACAGGGATGGTTCTGGGCCAAGATGCAAGTCTCTGACACAGTTTGGTTCCTGGAGATCTTAGCACATGCAAATTTGGTCACTGAATTTTCATTGCTTCGATGAACAACCTTTTGTGGATTTC
Source organism: Equus quagga (assembly GCF_021613505.1). Taxonomy (NCBI): domain Eukaryota; kingdom Metazoa; phylum Chordata; class Mammalia; order Perissodactyla; family Equidae; genus Equus; species Equus quagga. Next base: position 3,698,280 of record NC_060281.1, read on the forward strand.
CAGATCCAATCCTCTGAAGGAAGTCATCTGAAGGCTGGAATGACTGTGGCAGGAATCACGAAGTAACATCGAACAGGTATTCCTATTAGCAGTTCTTGCTCCTAGAGAGACAGGAGGTACATGAGTGACTCCCTACATATGGGAAGTCTTTGCATGAGAAACTTGAACAAAGCATAGTAAATAGAAGTGTAAATCATCATTACCTGCTGAGCCTTCCTCTAACAGGTGTTGGTGGAGAGGCATGACTAGAGATGAAGCATAGTTAAGTTAAAATGACAGTCAAGTAAGAAAGAGGAATTTTTTTTTTTATCTACTTTGGTAGGTGAAGACGTTTTTTCTCTTTATGTTTTCATCCTTTATTTTCTCTTCTCTCTTTAAGAAGCCCAACTCTTAAGCAGCTGCCCCCACGTGCTGCAGACTACCTGCACCATTTATTGTTCCTTTCTTTCAATAAAATTCCAATTTTATTGTCCCTAGATTCTTTACATTCTCAGGCAGAACTGTAAAATCTTACAATTAGGATTATGTTTTTGGAAAGTAAATATATGTTTGCAAGACTTGTCACACAGTAACCTTGTATAGATTACTTCTGATGACATTGTTAACTTCCAATGGGCTTAAAGCCATTCTAAAGTTTAAATTTTGAACAGTTCTTAGCCCGATTACTTGTATTCAGTGCATCAACTGGCTGGTGATATGAAATAACACCATAATATCGCATACATTAATTGATATTTTTCTTTCCTTTTTCCAAGAATGATGTAAGTCTTACCTAGAAAATAAAATTTTGTAGCTAATATAGAAATCTTCATTCTTACATTTTGACTAGCTTTTTTTTTTAACAAGATAAAAATATTAACTTCAAAATAAAGCAAAGATCAAAGTGTTTTCATATCTATTAAATCTATTAAAGGATATGAAATGGAACCAGCTCTTTATTCCCCCAGAAAACTCTTAGGCCTTGAATCCTAAATGAGTTAACTTTGGGTTCATTTAGTTAGTTATTCCTTTTATGAATAAGCATAGTGACAATGATATACTCTCTATTTTTTTATTGTTTGGTTTCAGGCAAGGGTAATTTTCTCTTTATTTTTAGGTAAGTTATGTATAATTCATTTTTTATTTTGCTGAGGAAGATTGCCCTGAGCTAACATCTGTTGCCAATCTTCCTCTTTTTACTTGAGGAAGATTCGTTCTGAGCTAATGTCTGTGCCAAGTTCCTCTATTGTGCATGTGGGTGACTGGCTCACCATGGCCTCTGACAGTGGTGTAGGTCCATGCCTGGGAACTGAACCTGGGCCGCCAACGCAGAGTGCACTGAACTTAACCATCAGGCCATAGGGCGGTCCCACATTTCTTTTGTTTTTAAAGTATAAATTATTGTGCTAGATCGAGTTAAATAAGTTAAAATTTTGCTTTAAAATTAAAAAAAAAAATTTCAATGTGAAAAAAATAAAAATAATTGAACGAATTATGAAAAGACAAAAATTACATGTCAATGCCTCCTTTTCTTACAATGAATGCCAGCAACACGTGTAAAAACGTCTCTTAGTACAAAGTGCTGACGTCTCTTCATTACACAATGGCAGGAAAGGTCAAGAAGATACACATGAACAGAGAAAATTCTTCATGGGTGAGCAAATGCTTGTGCCTCCACTGACTGATCAGAGAGTTGAACAAAATACGTCTGAAAAGGGTGTCCCTTCCTTCCAGGCCAACAGAGCCCTGTGCCAGGACCGGTGCCTGCAAGAGCAGAGTGAGGTAGCTTTCAGCCCACAGTCACCCCCTCAGATTAGTGTCCTTGTCAGGACACCTGCACACCTGCTGAAGACATCATGCCCCATGATGATATTTGTAGCTCACCGCTGTGCATGTCTTAGGAGTTAAAGGATTCCCTCTCTCCCTTCACATTCCAGCTTTACATTCACAAACAGATATTCTAGGCAAAATATGGAATGATGTCGATGGGAACCATTTCTTTTTCCACAGCCTAACCCTATCATCGCAAGCCTGCATAATTCAACTTGTCATGTATCTTTCTAAATCGTATTGTTTTGTGGGCTGGTAGTCCTAATATTTTTGAACAAGTTTAGTATTTTTCACTAAGTGAATTGTCATGCCCTTTAGTTTTTCAAAATTTAACTTCATTTGTGGGGAGTGGCTTTAAGATACTCTCAGAACATGAACTAAAAATTAGGACTCAGCTCTTTAGAAAGTAGCACCAGTTGCAAAGCTCAGTTGCATCCTGATTGCCTGGGCTGACTTTGGCGGCTGCAGACCCGTCGCTCCCAGGTCCTTATCTGGTGTCTGCTGCAACTGGTCTTGTGTTGCAACAAACGCCCTGCATGTTACTTGGTCGTTTATCAAGCTCAGATTAAACAACTGATCTTAATGGGAGTACTTTTCTGTCTTCCTTCGGCTAATATATTATTCATTTCTGAGACTACTCCATTTCTAACATCAGAGCAAACAATTCAAAGTAAGCCAGAGTCCCCATTTTTTGCTAGTATTCCTGACTAGGCCAAATCACTATATTACATGTTCTGATTCTCCTGAGTTAGGAAGCCCGTCATTCCATCATAAAATGGAATTTGATCAATCTGAAAAATATGGTTATGCAGAACTTCTGTTCTGTTCTTCATGCTATTACAAAATTTTACAAATTGATGTTGCTTGACATATGTTTTGCAACCAAAAAATTATGATAGCTGGGTAAATTGTATCTTTCATATTGTTGAAGGAGCAAAGTTCAGTGTAAGAACTGTGTCATGCACTTCTTTATCCACCATTGCAGAGTTCGAGCTGCAGAAGAAGTTCTTAATACATTTCTGTTGAATTGAATTTCTTAGCCATTTTCTAGGTTATAGTTTCATATCAGTTTCCCAGATCTAAAAAGCGACAGCTAATAATTTTGTTGAAATTCTAGAAAGAGGCATATAGATATATGGTGTCCACTTAGGAGCATAAAATAGAAGCTCTGCCTTAAAATACAGAAATTCCCCTGGAAAACTCCTAGGTCTTGAATTCTAAATGTGTTTACACCTTTGGATTCGGGCAAAGATAAGTTGCCCGAACTCAAAGTTGTGTGTGTGTATGTGTGCACATGCAGGGGTGTATAATATTTAGGGATTATGTATATCATATTTTGATATATGATTAGGAAAAGTATCCAAAAAACCTAAGACTAGTTACAAGCTTGCATCTGCATGTGCAGTGTGTGAAATGGGGAAAAGAGTCCTCTCAATCTTAGAGAATATTCAAAGGCAGTATTTACCAATTAATGTTTAATAAATTAATGTTAACTAATTGTTTAATAACAATTAAGAGTTTAATGAGGAAACAATGTCTAACCTATAGAACTGGCTATAGGAATGTTTTATATTGCCTTGTTACAGAAAGAACAAGAATGAAGCGTGACTGGGGGCTGGGCGTGCGAGGGGTGCGTGTGGACAGGAACGGGCAGTAGTGAGCACACTGGAACGATGCTAATTTACTTTGGGATGTAACCTACTGACTAATTAGTCTGGATAAGAAAATCTTAATGCCATGCTTTTTTTTTTCCTCCTTGAAAACCATAGAAACAAAAACATTTGCCTTAATTTTAAAGATCAGTTTAATTTTAGCTGTTGCTAGTTTTAAATGTTCATTTTCCCTGAATTCATTTCACTGACACGGCCTCGTATAGTTTAGAAGAAGGTTTGAAGACACTAAATAAGCTGACAACAGCTATCAAGCACTTCGGAATGCAACAAAAAAGCAAAGAAAAGCCCGGCAAATCACATGGAAACTTACAGTAAAGTCGAGAGTATGAGTCACTCTTTCAGGGGTGACGATTCCTACATGAATTATAATGGCGGGACTACTTTTTTTACACCAGAATTATAGTATTTAATATTGTTATCTCCATAAGGAACAAACAATTGCTTAAGGAAACGGGCGATGCTCCTACTCTGAGCTACAGTGCTGGCGCAGTCATGCAGAACTGATTTGCTGGCGGTCTCTGAAGGCACAGAAAGCTGCTCTGTAGCTGCCGCTGACAATGAACTAGTGACTGGAAAAAAGAATCTTAAACACAGTTACATCTCCTGACTGTTAAAATCCTGTTCACCAGGCACGCTCATCTAGTACGCTGCACGACGGGAATAACGTTTTAAAAAAAATGGGTAAACAGTATACAAAGTTTCTCATCTTCTATGTTTTTGAGGGTGTTGCTAGGCAACGAAATCATCCTTACATATATTCCTCAGGGCACCAAAATTCTATTTTGAGTATTTCTTTCCCATGAATAATAAAATGTTGAAAAGTTTCCTAGATGCATGATTTTTCTAGTAAATATTTGCCATGACATCGTAAACGAGGCAATTCTTGAACTTTTGAATGACCGTTTTAAAGAAAGTCCTGAAACAATTTGAGTGGAGAGTTTCATAGGAAGGATGTTAACATCTGATACTTAAAAAGGAATCTACTACTTTAACCGATTTGTGACCTAACTGCAGTGGTTCCTTGCTGATCAGTGTTTATTGACAGGGATGGATCAAGTGATGGGGTTTTGTTTAAAGTACAAATATTAGACACAAACTGGTTTCTCAGACTTTACTACTGGGCAGAAAAGAAAGCTGAAAGTTGCATCATACAGTTACCCTGTGGTTTTGCAAGGGACTGATTGTCCTGGCATCTCCTGGGCAGATAACAAGACTTTACTGCCCTCTAGTAGCTACAGGGTTTGCCAAATTCGTTTGGGAAATTAATTATATTTTGGAATTTAGAGATATCTGAGAGAAAAATGTCATCAGTTTCTAAGAGCAAAGACTAATTTAAATGTGTTAAAGTTGGAAATAATTCTAGATAATTTTTTTCATCATCCTTATGCTAGTTAATCATTACTATAAAATTCAATAAGAATATAGTTATATTGGATGCATCCTTTTAATCAAGCTTTATTGAACTTTTTAGCATATATGACACCTTCTAATCAACATCAATTCTTTTGAAAGAGTAAGTATGAAGAAATAGTTTATTTTACATATTTGAAGACATGATATGGAATAAAATGAGTTGGGGCTTTAAAAATACACAATTAAGTTGATTAAAGTAGATTTTACTAAGTTCAACACAATCATTTAACATTTTTATCTGTTGAATTAGTCATTAATTTTAAACATCAATAAACAGTGCTTTCACTTCATTTAAAAATAATGGGGCTCACTGACTTCATAGTCATATCACTATTTTCAACTCATCCAATCCTAGAAACTTGGAGTTAGGAGTAATCTTTTCATTTTATTTGGCCCAATAATTAATTCAGGATGATTTTTAAATTTTCAAGTGTTTGGAATTTTTCAAATATAAATATTCATTATTTTTTATTTTTTGTTTGTCTTTTAGTTTTATTTATTTTTTGTTGCAGTAACGTTCGATTATAACATTATACAACTTTCAGCTTTACATAGTAATATATTTCCTTCTTTAATTTATTTCATCAATGTTTTATAGTTTTCAGTGTACAGATCTTTCAGCTCTTTGGTTAAGTTTATTCCTAGATAATTTATTCTTTTTGTTATGATTGTAAATGGGATTGTATTCTTAATTTCTCTTTCCACTACTTTGCTGTTAGTGTATAGAAACACAACGGATTTTTGTATGCTGGTTTTCTATCCTGCAACTTGACTGTATTCATTATTATTTATAAAAGTTTTTTCGTGGATTCTTTAGGGTTTTCCATATATAAAATCATATCATCTGCAAATAGTAACAGTTTCACCTCTTTTCCAATTTGGATACCTTTTATTTCTTTTTCTTGCCTGATTGCTCTGGCTAGGAGTTCCAATAAATAAGAGTGGTGAAAGTGGCCATCCTTGTCTGGTTCCTGTTGTTAGAGGGATAGCTTTCAGTTTTTCTCCATTGAGAATGATGTTAACTGTGAGTTTGTTATGTATGGCCTTTATTATGTTGAAGTATTTCCCTTATCTTTGCATTTTATTTAGAATTTTTATCATAAATGGATACTAATCTTGTCAAATGCTTTCTCTGCATCTATTGAGATGATCGTATGATTTTTATTCCTCATTTTGTTAATGTGATGTATCATGTTAATTGATTTGTGGATACTGAACCATCCCTGCTTCCCTGGAATAAATCCCACTTGATCATGGTGTATGAAATTTTTAATATATTGTATTTGATTTGCTAATATTTTGTTGAAGATTTTTGCATTGATGTTCATGATATTGGCCTGTAATTTTCATTTTTTTGTTGTCTTTGTCTGGCTTTGGTATCAGGGTAAAGTTGGCTTCATAGAATGATTAGGAAGCCTCTTAAACTCTTCAATTTTTTAGAAGAGTTTGAGAAGGATATGTGTTAAATCTTCTTTGAATGTGTGGTAGAATTCACCAGGGAAGCTGTCTGGTCCTACACTTTTATTTTTGGGGAGTTTTTTGATTACTGTTTCGATCTCCTTACTGGTGATTGGTGTATTCAAATTCTCTGCTTCTTTTTTTTTCCCCAAAGATTGGCAGCCGAGCTAATATCTGTTGCCAATCTTCGTCTTTTTTTCCCTTCTTCTTCCCAAAGTCCCCCAGAACATAGTTGTGTATTCTAGTTGTAGGTCCTCCTGACTCTGCTATGTGGGAGGCCGCCTCAGCACGCCTTGATGAGCAGTGCTAGGTCTGCACCCAGGATCCGAACTGGTGAAATCCTGGGCCATGGAAGTGGAGTGTGTGAAGCTAACCACTCTGCCACAGGGCTGGCCCTTCTACTTCTTTTTGATTCAGTTTTGGAAGGTTGTATGATTCTAGGGATTTATCCTTTTCTTCTAGATTATCCAGTTTCTTGACATATATCTTTTCATAGTCTTCCCTCTTCCCTTATAATCTTTTGTATTTCTGAGGTGTCTGTTGTAATTTCTCCTCTTTCGTTTCTGATTTTATTTATTTGAGACTTCTCTCCTTTTTTTTTTTGGTGAATCTAGCTAAAGGTTTGTCAGTTTTATTTATCTTTTCAAAGAACCAGCTCTTGATTTCATTGATTTTTTTCTATTTTTTTTTTTAGTTTCTATTTCACTTATTTATGCTCTGATTATTGTTATTTCCTTCCTTCTGCTGATTTTGGGCTTTGTTTGTTCTTCTTTTTCCAGTTCCTTTAGGTGCACTGTTAGATTGTTTATTTGCGATTTTTCTTGTCTGTTGATGCAGGCCTGAATTGCTATAAACTTCCCACTTATAAACGCTTTTGCTGTATCCCGTAGAATTTGGCATGTCATATTTTTATTTTCATTTGTCTCCAGGTATTTTTTGATTTCTCCTTTGATTGCTTCATTGACCCAATCATTGTTCAGTAGCATTTTGTTTAATCTCCAAATTTTTGTGGCTTTTCTGATTTTCTTCCTGTAGTTGATTTCTAGTTTCATGCCTTTGTGTTCAGAAAAGATGCTTGGTATTATTTTGATCTTCTTAAATTTATTGAAACTTGTTTTGTGGCCTAATATGTGATTAATCCTGGAGAATGTTCCATGTGCATTTGAAAAGAATGTGTATTCTGTGGTTTTTGGATGGAATGTTTTATATGTATCTACTAAGTGCATCTAGTCTAGGATGTCATTTAAGGTCAATGTTTCCTTCTTGATCTTCTGTTTGGATGATCTCTCCATTGGTGTAAGTGGAGTGATAATGTACCCTACTATTATTGTGTTACTGTTTATTTCTCCTTTTATGTCTGTGAGTAATTGCTTTATATATTTAGGTGCTTCTATGTTGGGTGCATAGATATTTACAAGTGTTCTATCCTCTTGTTGGATTCTTCCCTTGATCATTATGTAGTGCCCTTTTTTGTCTCTTGCCAGTTTTTGTTTTGAAGTCTATTTTGTCTGATATAAGTATTGCTACCCCAGCTTTTTTCTTTGACATTTGCATGGAGTATCTTTTTCTATCCTTTCACTTTCAGCTTGTGAGTGTCTTTAGGTGTGAAGTGTGTCTCTTGTATGCAGAATATATATGGGTCTTGTTTTTTATCCAAATGGCCACCCTATGCCTTTTAATTGGAGCATTTAGTCCATTGACATTTAAAGTGGCTATTGATAAATATGTATTTATTGCCATTTTGTTACTTTTTTTTTACTGGGTGTTTTAGTCGTTCTTCTCTGTTTCTTTTTTTTTCTCTTGCTTTCTTCCCCTGTGGAATGATGGCTTTCTTTAGTAATATGTTTGATTTATTTCCTCTTAATTATTTGTTTCTTTATTATATGTTTCTGGTTTGTGATTACCATGAAGTTCATATTTAATATTCTATGTATATTGCAATTTATATTGAGTTGATAGTCTCTTAAGTTAGACCTCTTTCTAAAAGCTCTACTCTTTTACTCCCTTCCTCCCACATTTTATGTTTGTGAAATCATATCTAATCTCTTATTTTGTGTGTGTCTATCCATTACCATCTTATCACAGAAATAGGTAATTTTAGTATTTTTGTCTTTTAACCTTCATATTATCTTCATAGGTGGTTGATCTGATACCTTTACTGAATTTTTGCCTTTACCAATGGTTTTTTTGCCTGTTTTTTTTGTGTGACAATTTTCTTATCCCTAATTGTAGTCTTCTCTTTCCCACTTAAATAATTCCCTTCAGCATTTCTTGTAGAACTGGTTTCTTGGTGATAAACTCATTTAATTTTTGCTTGTCTGGGAAAGTCTTTATCTCTCCTACCATTCTGAATGATAACCTTGCTGGGTAGAGTATCCTTGGCTGTAGGTTTTTTCCTTTCCGCACTTTAAATAAGTCATGCCATTCTCTTCTAGCCTGCAGGGTTTTGATGAGAAGTCTGCTGACAGCCTTATGGGATTTCCTTTGTCTGTCACTGGTTGCCTTTCTCTTGCTGACTTTAGGGTTCTCTCTTTATCTTTAATTTGGACATTTTAATTATAATGTGTCATGGTGTAGGCCTCTTTGGATTTCTCTTGTTTGGTGCTCTCTGTGCTTCCTGTACCTGGGTGTCTGTTTCCTTCCTTACGTTAGGAAAGTTTTCAGCTATTATTCCTTCAGATAGATTCTCTGTCCCTTTGTCTCTCTCTTCTCCTTCAGGGACACCTATAATGTGAATGTTACTGCACTTGATATTGCCCCAGATTTCCCTTAGACTGTTCTCATTCTTTTTAATTCTTTTTCATCTGTTCAGCTTGGGTGATCTCCTCTAGTCTTTCATATGGCTCGTTGATCCATTCTTCTGTTTCATCTACTCTGCTATTGAGTCCCTCTAGTGAATTTCTCATTTCCAGTATTGTAGCCTTCATTTCTGATTTGTTCTTTGTTACATTTTACAGTCCTTTGTTGATAGTCTCACTGTGTTCATCAAGTCTTCTTCCAAGGTCAGTGCGCATCCTTATGACTTTGTGTTTGAACTCTTTGTCAGGTAGATTGCTTATTTCTGTTTCATTTAGTTCTTTTGTCTGGGGTTTTGTCCTGTTCTCTTGCTCGGAACATATTTCTTTGTCTCCTCATTATGCCTCTTTCTCTGTGCTTTTATCTATGTATTAGGTGGGTCAGCTATGTCTCCTGATCTTGGAGAAGTGGCCTTATGTAAGAGATGCCTTTTGAGGCCCAGCAGTGTCCTTCCCTCTTGTCACCAGTCCAAATGATCCATGAGTGACCCGTGTGTGAGCTACTTGTGTCCTTCTGCTGCATCAGGATTGCTCTTACTGCAGGTGCCCAGGGAGTCTAGGCTTCCCCTCCCTGGATGGCTATTTGTAAGTCAGGTTTGGGGAGCCCCAGCACCATTTGCTACAAGGTCTAACAGCACATTCCTGTTGCAGTTTTCCTTTTAAATGAATAGGCATCCAGTGCAGCTGGTTGCTAGGCTCAGGGGCTTACAGTTGCTGTGGGCCTCAGACCTGCAAGGGTGTTGTCAGCTCTCTCAGGATTGCAGCTGAGTGGGCCTGGCCCTAGGCATGTGAGCACCTAATTGTTTCAGGCTTTGGAAGGTGGGGCTGATCCTTTTTGTGCCTTATCTGAAGCACAGATCTTCTGCCACTGATAAGCCCCACTCCCACAGGTCCACACACACCATCAATACAGTCCTGGCCCATGTACACTTCCCAACCCCCAGGAGTGTGCCCAGTTACCCCATGGCAGGGGCCCTCACCTCACCATCAATGCTCCCCACAGTTCACCTGGTCCTCACACAGACCCTACCTCACAAAGCCAGATACACTCACTTGCCTGTAGAGGATCCAGGCAGCCAGTCTTGCAGGCTGACAAGTAGCCCGAGGGCTTGCTATTGGGTGGGGTCAATCCCTAGGGCAGGCTGCCTGCCCTGGCTGAACTAGGTTAAACCTTCACTCTAATGGGTGTGGCAGACCCCTGGGCTAACAGGTCAGGGGAGCACTCCAATGACATCTGCTTGGGTTTGTGTCAGCACACCGGTACTAGGTGACAACAATGGCTGCCACCAGTGTGTCAGTCTCTGGAGAGGCCACATGTCTCACCAAGATACACCCAGAGCCTACCAAGTGAGTCTCTTTACACCAACAGACTGTGTGCCTTTCTTTCTGGTGATTTTAGGTTGCTCTCTCAGATGGGTGAATTTATGTGGGTCCTTTAAGAACTGACTTTATTCTACTTAAGTTGATAGCTTTTCTGAGGATATTCCCCATTGTAGTTAGTAGCCAGTGAAACCAGATAGGGTGACACTTGTTTCAGTTGTGCTGAGTCTGAAGGATGCTTGTAGCATTTACGTGCCCCTGCTCAGGTCCCCACTTCTCCAGGGAAGGCTGTGTACCTTATGGTGGCTCCCACCTGGCTGGCCATGAAGCTCTACTGCTCACAAAGGTGGATTTTTTCTCTCCAGAAGGAATTTCTGCCTCTTCCACCTAAGTCAGTATTGTCCCTTGTCATAGGGGTTCTTTTTATCCAATTTTCAGTTCTCTCTCTGGGCTAATTTTTCTAAGAATAGTTGTAATCTGGTTGTGTTTGTGGGAGGAGGTGATTTCAGAGTCTGCATACACCATCATCTTGACAAGATCCTCCTAAATATTTGTTATTAATGTCTATTTCTAGCCAACATAATTTATGTTTTGGAAATTTGAAGATTGATTTTATTTGTGTGTATAAGTTTATGGCCAATTTCTGAAAATGTCTACAGAAAATTAAAAGAAAGACATATTTTCTATGTTAGGTGAAGAAGTTCAAAATACATATCAACATTTTTCCTTATTGATTATGTTATACAATCATCTTTGTCTTCATATTTCTTCTTGATCTGTCATAGAATGATTACTGTCTTAGAATGATTATTTTTTACATTCTAATTCTGTTTCTCTCAATTTATCATTTTTTTCCAACAGTTTTTCTTTCTACAATTTCTTGCTATATTATTCAATTAATATAGAGGACTATATATGTTATGTTTTCATTATGCATTTAACCTTTAGCAGTATAAATGTTTCTTATATTTGGCTTTTTTTTTGAATTCCGATGTTAATATTCCAATTTTACATTGTTTATGTTTTCTTTCTAAATTTTCCTCATCCTTTTTCTTTATATCTTTATATCATTTTGGGGCTCTTGTGAGCAGTTGTTGCGGACATCTGTTACTTTTTTGTTTGTTCTTCATTTCTTTCACTTCTTTCTTTTCTAGAGCTTCCTCCTTCCCTGGGGGAGTGGGAGGAGTGAGTGGAAGGGAACTATTGCATTCTCCACCTGTGCTGTCACAGGGATGGCTCTGTGATTCCCACACACCTGGCTATAGTGACTGGTGCAGCAAACGATTTGTAGCTGTCATTGCACCAATCAGAGTCCTTTCTTTCCCTGCGAATCACCCATTACTAAGAATTTTTAAATCTGTAGTTGTGGCTTGTTTACATCTTGGTGACCATACGGAGAGAGACTTCTAGTGAAGTCAACACTGGAAAATGAAGGTGAAAGATGGAGAACCATCAGTCCCAAGACTTCTTTGGAACCACTGGATCCTATCACATCTAAAACCAGTCACACCACTTGTATTTTGCAATTATATATGCTGATAAATTTCATATGTTGAGTTGGCTTTCTGTTACTGGAAGACACGAGTCCTGATTAAAATAGAAATACACAGTTATGTATTTTTTAATTTCAATCTGAGAATCTATTTATTATTAGAAAATTAGAACCATTTTTATGTTCACTTTTAACCAAAATATATTTGTTTTAATATCTTTCAATCGTAATTTATTTGTTTTAAACATCTTTCAGGATATTTAAAAGTAAACTTAGATGATATGCCACATTGGTAAAGTGCACAGTTCCTGGAAACGTCTTGCTTAGTTTTGAATTCTGGCTTCACCACTTCCCAACGTGTGAAGATGGGCAATCGGTTAATCTACTTCCCTACAATCAGGAATTGATAGTACCTACATCACAGGGTTCTTGTGAAAATTAACATATGTAATCTTAGGAACTGAGATTATATGTAAAGTGCTTAGGAAATATTGAGGCACATAAGTGAATTTACATGTTAGCAAATGTTTTTATTTCCTTTTCATTTTTCTTAATGAACTATGTTTTCTTTATATTTGCTGTGAAAGCCAGATCCTTCCATCCTCTTTTTTAAAAAAATTACTAGTGGTTTACATTTAAGTTTTTTAAAAATAAGCATATGTATTTCTGTATCAACCTGGGCAAGGGTTAATTTTGTTTCTTTTCGCATAGCATTATGAGCAGAAAGATCTGCAATCTTCCACAGGAGCAGTTTTTTTTTATGAAGATTATATTTATGATTGTTACTTCTGTCCATTTATTCTTGTTTATTCTTCAGCAGCACCTATAATTCATAGGTTGGGTCTCCCTCTCTGCCCTCCTTATTTATCATCTACTTTACTTTCATCTATATTTTATTTTCCTTGGATTTCCACCTTTCATTTTGTCATTCATTCATTTCTCTGTAGTGTTGATTCTCCTTTTCATAGACTTTCCCACTGGGGAACTTAAGTCTGATATTCCATTTTAGGTACTTTTCATTCTTTTTGTATCTTTATTGGAATCTCATTTTATATTTGTACCCTAAGCCACTCAGTCCCTTGTCTTTTAATTTCACATTTAATCTCACGTTTCACAGTAGCCACACCTCGTATCTGTCTTACAGCTGTGCAAAGGAGATGCTTTCCAAATGTTTATTTTGTTCCATAGAAAAAATTTTTAAAATGTATAATTTGTCAATCTTTAGGGAAATTCTCCCTTTCTGCCATATTGGAGAATTTCCTCTCCTTTTCTCTGCTGTTGCTAATGATTTATTCATCTTAGATGAGGGTAACACTATGTAGGATTGGTGTTTGCCCACAGAGAATATGTGAGTTCTCTTTTATGCGATAACGTTCAGCAGGGCATGGACAGAATCCTTCTTTTCAGTTTCAACTATACAGTCTAGATGTGTACACACACTTGACAAATTCCCATGGCCTTGCAGCACTTGTATAAAATGGCTTTAGTGGCTAAGGAGGGACTTTTCTCCTGCCCACATTGACTGGCTATCTCTGTGAGGAAAATATTCTCCCATATAATAAACTGCAACTTGTACTTCTTCTTTGACCGAAAGGAATACAGAACAACACCACAATTGAAAAAGTAAACTGTATCCAGAATGCTTTCAGACTTTATATCTAACACCAACTTTTTATTTTGAGAAACAGAAGAAAAAGAGAACTTCCCTTGTCTCACAGGCTTAGTTGATAATTTAGTCCAACTGAAATCAGAAAGGTTGAATACCTGAACTTACTCTTAGGCCATTCTGCTGGGTTTCCAGTTTGATAACGAAGGGGCTTGGTTTTTGACATCTTCCTAGAGAAATGGGACAAGATCTTATTTGGATGTATAGAAGCTTATGGGAAGGAACCCCACCCCTTAGGCATTAGGAGTTAATCTACGACTGACAGCATAGAAACACTTTTCTACATTTCCGTTTAGACTCTAGGTCAGGAAAAACATCTTACCTGTGAATTTGTAACTAAGAACCCGAACCTCAAATATATTTGAATTTCAAATTTATGCTATCTGTGTGGGCCAGAAAGTAACAAACAGAAGAAGAGGAAAATATATCTGAAGCCAAGAAACACTGGATAAAAGCAAATGTAAAGATGCTCTAGAGGAAAGCAGACTCAACTCAATTCTCATAGGATTTCCACAGAGGAATTTTTATTTAAGATTAGCTCAGGGATTTCTGCTTCCACTAAAAGTGAACTGTCCTAATCAGACTAATCCTCTGGCTCAGAAAAAATGGAAAAGTGGGATAAATATAGATCTAGGCCCACACCTCTGATGTGCTTTGGATATATCTGCATGAAGGCATGGAGAGATACCAAGAGAGCGAGCAAATACTGGATTAAGATCTGGGGGAAGCTGGAGACCCAGGGACATGAGCACAGTATTTGGGTCTATTTCTACTCCAGAGACATTTTTCTGTTTTGAAGGGACTGATAATCTGAAAAGTTGGGGAGAAATTGTGACAATTCCATAATGCTAAGGGTCAGATGTTGAAGTCAAGGACATGCCAGTGATATTTGCTAATGAGCATGCTTTCTGTGAGCTCAGACAGACAGACTGCACCCGAGGAGTAGGAGTGAACCAGAAGTAGAAATGATGTAACAGACTGCAGCTCAGCTTTAGGTCATCTCAGTCCCTGAACTGGACTGTGGTTCTCCCAGAATGGTTCTCTCCAGGCACCTGGCAAATGCAAAGCAAATCCTCATGGAGGAAAATAACATTATCCTGGGCCTGAAATTATTTCTACAATTTTTATGTACACATCCACCACTCAATCAAAACTAATGAGACACATGAAGAGATAAGACAATGTGATTCTAAACCATAGCAAACAATAGATAATTGAAACAGAACTGCAAGGGGTCCAGATAATGGAGTTGTCAGAAAAAGACCTTAGAACAATTGTGCTTAATATGCACAAGGAAATACAAGGAACATTGATATTTTCAGCAGATAATTGGAAAGTATAATGAGAACCAAATAGAAATTCTATAACTGAGGAAAACAATAACTAAAATTAAAAGAAGGAAGGATGTGGTTTCTTTAATGTGAACCCTTGACCCTCCCTCCAACATTTGCCCTCTCAGATTGGGAAATGTTCTTGGGTTATGGTAAATTCTGTTTTTATTTTCATGCATGTAATGTTTTATGAGTTGATCCTAGGTGTTTTTTAAAATTGTTTTTTAAATATAATGCAGTGATCTCATATGCAATGTATCTTGCGTAAATTGATCAACCTTATTACATATGTGTGCGTGTGCGTGTATTTTCTTCCATACCTAATGTATATACATTGCCCTGTTTTTCTCATCCTTTGATTGTATCAGTGGGCATCTAAATGGGGTTTCCATTAGACCCCATACTGAAACGATCCTTCACGAGTATTTTAATGAAAAGTTGGAAGGAAACGTAAGCACTGATTCCATCTGCATCATAAACTTGAATGACATCACTTGAAATATTTTTTGATAACTCATCCTATCCTCTAAATTTAATGATTTTCTTCTCTTTGTGCCAATAATTCATTGCCCAGTACTGAAGTTTCAACGATGAACCAAAAAAATCCCTTCCCTGAAAGAGCATATATAGTAAAGAGGAGACGGTTAAGAAAATAGGCAAATAAAACTCAGCGTGACTACTATTGTGCTAGAAATAAGTGTAAGATGGGACTCATGAACTGATCTGTCACCCAGTCCACAGGGAATGGGAAAGTGTTCTTGAAATAGTTGCATTTACCCTAAACCTGAAAGATCACTATTTGGGGAGCAATGGCATTTCACATAAGAGTTACTAAAATCTGTAAAATTCTGCAGGGATGGAGGAAGAATCTCAGGGCAAAGGGGTAAGTGCCAATATTTCAGACAAGAGAGGCAAATCTACATATAATCATGAAAGGGATCATGCCCTCCCCCTTTTTTTTTGCTGGGTAAGGTTAGCCCCGAACTAACATCTGCACCAATCTTCATCCATTTTATATGTGGGTTGCTGCCATGGGATGCCTGATGAGTGGTGTAGGTCTGAGCCTGGCATCCAAATCCATGAACCTGGGCCGCTGAAGTGGAGTTCACCAAACTTAACCACTACGCCCTGGGGCCGCCCTGATTATCCCCATTTTAAAGAACTACTACTACTGACATGGCACTATTTGACTTTTAAAGATGGGGAGGTACTATAAACACTTTGATTTAAAAAAATCTGTCTGGATGCAGTAGGGTAAAAATATTGTTCTGGTCTGGTCTAGAAGCAAAGATATCATTTATGGTAGTAATCCAGAGAAAATTTTATAGGGTTCAAAGATATCATTAATGGGGATCAAGAGAAGAACATGCCCTCAAGAAATATAAAATAGAGTAGACAGGATCTGGCAATTGGTTGATTATAGAGAAAAGTGAGAAAGATGCTATGAGAGCAAAGCCCAGTTCCTGGGGCTTGCACAACTTGTAGATGCCACTGCATTTGCTGAAATAAGGGTTTCTGGAGGAGGAGCAGTTTTGGAGGGAGATATCATAGGCCCAATTTCAGTCAATTTTAAGTGTCTTTAATTTGTTCTAAGAGAGTTAAAAAATAGAAAAATTTATGAGCTTGGGTTTTGAAGAGATTTTTTACAGGGCATTCAAATGTGTGTTTAATCAGCTTATAGATAAAACTATAGTCATTGTAGTGGAGAACACTTCAAAGGATGATTTCAAATCATGGGCAAAGTTCTCTTTGGGGGTCGTGAATAAATTTGGAGGGATCAAAACTTCACTTTTAAAAAATGAAATAAAATAGCATAGAATACAAAATAGAATGCTTTGCACATAAAGTATTATTCAAAAACATTTTGATTCAATTATATACAAATACATACATGTGTGCTAGGTTGCAGTGTAAAATTTATTTTTTACTGTGGGCCACAGCCAAAATATTTTAAGTCATTAACCAAGAGATAGTGTATAGAATAAAAAGAGGGAGATTTAGAACTATGATTGCTAAGAAGTACAATACTTATAAGTACAGTAGGAGAGGAGGCAGTGAAGGAGATAGAGAAGAAATAAGCAGAGATAAAAAAGTGCTTTCCTCTAATTATATTATCACAGAGAATATGGCTAACATTGCAACCTGTTGCTGAGCTGCTGGGCGCTTAAGTAAGAAGCATGGAAAAAAATTTTTGTTGGGTATAGCAACAAGCAATCAGTACTATTCCAATGTCCTTCTTGTTATTCAAGGTGAAAAGAAACCTATGACTTATAATTGACAACCTGATCTCACTCACTTTCTCTTCATCAGATCCCATTGATTTAACTTCCAAGTATTTTGAGGGTCTTTCCACTTTTTCCCCTGGTCACTAACAGCATGCTAGTCCCAGAAACCTCCAATATTTGTGCAATAGCCTCTTACCCTCTTCTCTTTGTGTGTACTCATATCCCTCTAAGCTCTATCCATGTTTCCCCCAAAATAATCCTTTCAAAGCAAAATGCACATTGTTTTCACTCACCACCCCCATGCTGATCCAGTGTAATAATTCTGATGCGTTGTTTTTCAGTTATTTCTATATTTGGAAATTATACGCATGGTTATGATTATTCTCTAAGTATTTCAATTTTACAAAATTGTATAAATTACCCTCTAAGGAAATTTATATGCTACTTTTTTTATTTATCATTATGTACTGATAATTTATTTCATGTTAGTACATATTTTCCAAAGGCAAGTGTTTTAACGGTCCCAGAACGTTGTAGCATGTGCATACATACTTAATTATTATGCTATTGACAGCCTTAAATTGTTTCCACTTTATCAACAATTGCATACATGCTTGTATATATTTACTTTATCATATCTGATTATGTATTTAGGAGAGAATCATAGAAGTTATAGTATGAAGATTATTTAGCAAAGAACCACATAGTTTAAAGTATTTCTACATGGGATCAGATCATATTTCCGATTCTTGAAAAATATTAACAAGTTCTTTGAAAATTGTGCCAACTTGTATTCCCGTCACAGTTCAACAGTGTGCAGATATCCTCTGTACTCTTGGTTGTTCTCTTCCTCTACATTTTAAAACCTTGTCCATCATAATTCTATCTTCAGTCTCTCTTTTTCACGTATTTTTTAAGTTTTAAGACTTTATTTTTTTAGAGCAGTTTTAGTTTTACAACAAATTCAGAGGGAAGTACAGAGATTTCCCAGGTACCTCCTCCTGCCCCCAAATGTGCATAGCCTCCCCCATTAACAACATCACTCACCAGAATGGTACTTTTTTTTAAGCAAAGATGAACCTACATTGACACATAATCACCCACAGTCTACAGTCTACCTTAGGGTGAACTCTTGGTGTTGTAAATTCTATGGGTTTGGACAAATGTGTAATGACCTATGTCCATCATTATATTATCATACAGAATATTTTCACTGCTCTGAAAACCAACCGTGCTCCACCTGCTCATCCTCCCCTCCCCTCCAACCCTGGCATGCACTGATCTTTTTCCTTCTCCATGGTTTTCTTAGTTCAGAAGTTCATAATAGTTGGAATCATACAGTATGTAGCCTTTTCAGATTAGCTTCTTTCACTTAGTAATATGAATTAAAATTTCATCCGTGTCTTTTCATGGCCTGATAGCTCATTTCTCTTTAGTGCTGAATAATATTCCATTGTCTAGCTACATCACAATTTATTTATCCATTAATCTACTGAAGGACATTTTAGTTGCTTCTGAGTTTTGCAGTTATGAATAAAGCTGCTATAAACCTCCATGTACAGGTTTCTGTGTGGACATGTTTTCATGTCCTTTGGGTAAATACCAAAAAGTGTGATTGCTGGATCATATGGTAAGAGTATGTTTAGTTTTGTGACAAACCACAAAACTGTCTTTCAAAGTGGCTGTACCATTTTGCATTCCCACCAGCACTGAATGAGAGTTCCTATTGCTCCACATTCTCCCAAGCATTTGGTATTTTAGTGTTCTGGATTTTGGCCACTTTACTAAGTGTATAGTGGTATCTCATTGTTGTTTTAATTTGCATTTCCCTGATGAACTATAATGTGAAGCATCATTTAGCATGCTTATTTGCCATCTGTAATCTTCTTTGATTAGGTGTCTGTTAAAAATCTTTGGTTTGTTTTTTAATTGGGTCATTTGTTTTTATATTGTTGAGATTTAAAGAGTTCTTTGTATGTTTTGGATAACAGTCCTTTATCAGATGTATCTTTTGCAAATATTTTCTACCAGTGGCTCATCTTCTAATTCTTATGTTGTCTTACACAGAGCAGAAGTGTTTAATTTTAATGAAGCTCAGCTTATCAATGATTTCTTTCATGGGTCATGTCCTCAGTGTTGTATTGAAAAGGGCATCACCATAGCCAAGGTCATCTAGATTTTCTCCTATGTTATCTTCTAGGAGATTTATAGTTTTGAATTTTACATTTAGGTCTATGATCCATTTTGAGTTAATTTTTGTGAATTATGTAAAGTCTGTGTGTATATACATTTGTTTGCATGTCTATGTCCAGCTGTTTCAGCACCATTTGTTGAAGATACTATCTTTTCTCCATTGTATTGCCTTTTCTTCTTGTCAAAAACCAGTTGATTACATTTATAAGTGTCTATTTTTGGGATCTCTATTCTGTTCCATTGATATAGGTGTTTGTTCTTTCACCAATACCACATTGTCTTGATTATGTAGCTGTATCATAAGTCTTGAAATTGGCTGGGGTCAGTCATCTGTTTTCCAATTTTGTTCTTCTCCTTCGATACTGTGTTGGCTAGTCTGGGTCTTTTGGTTCTCCATATAAACTTTAGAATCAGTTAGTTTATATACATAAAATATCTTCTGGGGTTTTAACTGGGTTAGCATTGACTCCATAGATCAAGATGGGAAGAAGTGACATCTTGAAAATATTGAGTCCTCTGATCCATGAACATAGAATATCTCTCCATTTATTCAGTCCTTATTTGATTTTGTTCATCAGTTTTGTAGTTTTCCTCATATAGATCTTGTACACATTTTGGTAGATTTATGCTTAAGTATTTCAGTTTTCTGGGTGCTAATGTAAATGTATTTTGTTTTTAATTTCAGATTCCACTTGTTAATTGTTGTTATATAGGAGAGCAATTGACTTTGTTTACTAACCTTATTTCCTGAAACCTTGCTATAACCGCTTATTAGTTCCAGGAGGTTTTTGTTTATTCTTCTGGATTTTTTTACATAGATGATCATGTCATCTGTGAATGAAGACAGTTTCATGTCTTTCTTCCCAATCTGTATACCTATTATTTCCTTTTCTTGCCTTATTGCATTAGCAAAGACTTCCAGTACAATGTTGAAAAGGAGTGGTGCAGGGGGACATAAATACGTTGTTCCTGATCTTGGTGGGAAAGCTTCAAGTTTCTCACCATTAAGTATGATGTTAGCTGTAGGGTTTTTGTAGATATTCTTTGTCAAGTTGAGGGAGTTCCCTTCTATGCCTCATCTCCTGAGAGTTTTTATCATGAATGGGCCTTGGATTTTGTCAAATGGCTTTTCTGTACCTATTGATATGATCATGTGATTTTTCTCTTTTAGTCTGGTTATGAATTATATTCATTGATTTCTAATGCTAAACCAGTGTTGTGTACCTGGAATAAATCCCACTTGGGCATAGTACATTATTGTTTTTATACTTTTTGGTTTCAGTTTGCTAATATTTTGTTGAGATTTTTGCATCTATGACCATGAGAGATATTGGTCTGTAGTTTTCTTATCTTGTAACATCTTTGTCTGGTTTTGGTATTAGAGTTGTGCTGGCCTCATAAAATGAGTTAGAAAGTATTCCCTTTGCATCTGTCCTCTGAAGGAGAGGGTAGAGAATAGGTATAATTTCTTCCTTAATTGTTTGGTAGAATTCACCACTGAATCTGGTGTAAGGTGTTTTCTGTTTTGGAAGGTTATTAATTATTGATTCAATTTCTTTAGTAGCTATGGGAATATTCAGATCATCTGTTTCTTATTTTGTGAGTTTTGGCAGGTTTGTTTTTCAAGGAATTGGTCCACTTTACCTAGCTTACCAAATTTGTGGGCATAGAGTTCTTTTTAGTATTCCTTTATTATTCTTTCATTTTCCATGAGATTTGTAGTCAGATCTTCTCCTTTATTACTGATATTATTAATTTGTGTCTGCTCTCTCTTTTTTTTTTTTAATTATTTAGCCTGTCTAGAAGCTTATTGATTTTACTGATATTTTCAAAGAACTAGCCTTTGGTTTTGTGGATTTTCTCTATGATTTCCTGTTTCAATTTCATTGATTTCTGCTCTATTTTTAAAATTATTTCTTTCCTTCTCCTTATTTTAGTTTGTCCTTCTTTTTCTAGTTTCCTAAGATGTAAACTTAAATTATTTATTTTTAGATCTTCTTTTCTAATATACGAATTCAGTGCTGTAAATTTCCCTCTAAGCACTGAACTTACTGCATCACAGAAATTTTGATAAGTTGTGGTTTCATTTTTATTTAGTTCAAAATATTTTCTTGAGATTTCTTCTTTGACCTATGCATTATTTAGAAGTGTATTGTTTAATCTTCATGTGTTTTTGGGATTTTTCATTTATTTTTCTGTTATTGCTTTCTAGTTTAATTCCACTGTAGTCTGAGAGCAGGTATTGTATGATTTCTATTATTTTAAATTTGTTAAGAAGTGTTTTATCACCCAGAATTGTCTACCTTGGTGAGTGCTTCACGTGAACTTGAGAAGAATGTGTATTCTGCTCTTGTTCAATGAAATAGTCTGTAGATGTCAATTATATCTAGTTGACTGATTACTGATTTTCTGCCAGCTCAATCTATTGAGTTCTAGTAGGAGGATGTTGAAATTTCCAATGACAATAGTGGATTCATCTATTTCTTACTGTAGTTCTAGTAGTTTTTGCTTCACATAATTTGATCCTCTGTTGTTAGGCATATACACATTAAGAATTGCTCTATCTCCTTGGAGAATTGACCCTTTTATTATTATGTGATGTTCTTAATCCCTTTATGTAATATTCCTTACTTTGAAATCTGCTTTCTCTGAAATTATGAGAGATAATGCTTTTTTAGGACTAGTGTTAGCATAGTATCTTTCCCCCATCCATTTACTTATAATCTATATGTGTCTTTAACTTTAATGTGGGTTTCTTGTAAACAACGTATAGTTGGGTCTTGTTTTTTGATCCATCATGACAATTTTTGTCTTTTAATTGGTGCATTTAGACCATTGACAGTCAAAGTGATTATTGATATAACTGGATTAATGTCTATTGTATTCATTACTGTTTTCTATTTTTTGCCCTTGTCTTTGTTCCTATTTTCGTCTTCCACTCTTTTTTTTTTTTAAGACTTTTTTAGTGGTTGCCCTCGAGTTTGAAATGACATTTACAACTAATCCAAGTCCATTGTATTTATTTATTTTTTTAATTTTAGTTTTTTTTTTTTAAAGATTGGCACCTAGGCTAACAACTGTTGCCAATCTTCCTTTTTTTCCTGCTTTATTTCCCAAACCCGCCTGGTACATAGTTGTATATCTTAGTTGCAGGTCCTTCTAGTTGTGGGATGTGGGACTCCGCCTTAATGTGGCCTGACGAGTGGTGCCATGTCTGCGCCCAGGGTCCGAACCCTGGGCCGCCGCAGCGGAGCGCATGAACTTAACCACTCGGCTATGGAGCTGGCCCCTCCAAGTTCATTTTAAATAACACTTTACCACTTCATGGGTAGTATGAGTACCTTATAATAACAAGATAATCCTAATTTCTTTCTCTTATCACTTTTATCATTGCTGTCATTTATTTCACTTCTATATAAGCACATGTAAGCACATATACACACGTAAGATATATACATAAGCATACACAATTGAAAACATTGCTGCTATTATTATTTTGAACAAACTATATTCTGTTAGAACAATTAAGAATAAGAAAAATAAAAATTTTAATTTTACTTATTCCTTCTTTGATGCTCTTTCTTTCTGATGATTTAAATTTTTGATATATATTATATTTATTTTCTCTAAAGAACTTCTTTTGACATTTATTACAAATCACGTCTAGTGGCAACAAATTCCCTCAATATTTTTTTGTCTGTGCAAGTTTTTCTCCTTCACTTTTGAAGGATAATTTTACAGTGTAAAGAATCCTAGATTGGTGGTTTTCTTCTCTCAACATGTTGAATATTTCACTCTGTACTCTAATTGCTTGTGTAGTTTCTGAGGGGAGGTTGGATGTAATCCTTATCTTTGTTCCTCTATAGGTAAAGCATTTTTTTCTGGCTCCTTTCAAAATTTTTTTTTATCTTTCATTTTCCGTAGTTTGAAGACCAGATGTCGAAGGGTAGTGCTTTTGAGTTTATCCTACTTGGTGTTCTCTGAGCTTCCTGGGTCTGTGGTTTGGTGTCTGACATTAATTAATTAATTAATTGGGGGGAATTCTCAGTTATTATTGCTTCAAATAATTCCTTTGTTCCTTTCTCTCTTCTCCTTCTGGTGTTCCCATTAATGTGCTACACCTTTTGTAGATGTCCTGCAGTCCTTGGGTATTGCATTTTGTTTTCTTAGTTTGTGTTCTCTTTGCTTTTCAGTTTTTAAGGATTCTATTGATGTGTCCTTTAGAGCAGAGATTCTTTCCTCAGCTGTGTCCAATCTACTTATTGGCCCATCAAAGGTGTTTTCTTTCCTGTTACAGTGTTTTTTATCTCTTGCATTTCTTTTTGGTTCTTTCTTAGGATTTCCATCTCTCTGCTTACATTGTCCCTCTGTTCTT
Source organism: Equus quagga (assembly GCF_021613505.1). Classification (NCBI taxonomy): domain Eukaryota; kingdom Metazoa; phylum Chordata; class Mammalia; order Perissodactyla; family Equidae; genus Equus; species Equus quagga. The sequence goes on from NC_060281.1 coordinate 3,722,030, forward strand.
GTATGCTGTCTACTTTATCCAGTAGATCCCTTAGCATATTAATTATAGTTCTTTTAAATCCTAGGCTGATAATTCCAACCTCCCTGTCACATGTGGGTCTGCTGCTTGCTCTGTCTCTTCAAATTGCTTTTTGTCTTTTGGTAAGCCTTGCAACTTTCCTTATGGCCAGACATGAGGTACTGGGTGAAGGGAACTACACTAACTAAATGGGTCATTAGTAATGTGGTAGTGAAGTGTGGGGGGAGGGGAACCTTTCTGTAGTCCTATGATTAGGTCTCAGTCCTTAGGTGAGCCTGTGTCTCTATCCTGTGAACCTCACAGGTGTTTATTTTTTCTCTCCTTTAGGCAGGACAGAATGGCCAGAGTGGGCTGGAATTGAGTATTTCCTTTCTCCCAGGACAGTTGGCTCTGATAATACCCCAGCAGGTTAGGCTCTGGTTAACTAATTTCCCCTGAGGGCAGGCCTTCTTAAGAAAAACAGGGCTCTGAAGCATTTCAAAATGGTTGCTCTTTCCCTCCTCCTGTCAGGAGCATGAGGGGAATTTTCTTTGTTATTTACTGTGGGAACCTGGTTGAGCTCCTAGAGACAAATCTCACAATATTGTGGGGGTCCCGATATGACTGGGTCCCTCCGGAGTTTTTAACTCAGTGTTGTCCATACTGAGCCTCCAGCCACTCATCAATTACAATTCAGCTTTTCCTACCCCAGCATTGGTTCTTGGGGTGGTTTCCAGTCATGAGTCTCTGCTCTGGTAAGCTACAACTCACTGTATTGGCCTGTCTGTCTCTTCAATCTTGAGGGGTAGCAGTTTGCCCTGTGCCCTCCCCTGTCTTATGGATACAAGAAGAGGTGTGGGTTTTTCAGTCTGTTCAGCTTTTTACTTGTTATTAGGATAGGGTGTTAACTTCCAAGCTCCTTACATGTGGAACTGGACTGACTTGCCACTTATTTTTTAAAAATTGCATATTAACTTGAGTTTCTCTAGTCTAAAAGAAAGTTTTAAAAAATCTGTAACCTCTCTTTCTTTTGGCAAACAGACATAAAACTATTTTCTATGTATTCCTTGCCAAACTACTTGCATGAGTCAACTACATTCACTTCTTCACTTCCTATAACTCAGTGCATTCCACTGTGTACCCCATCACATTACTGAAATAGCATTTGTTAAGATCATCAAAGACCTCTGCATTGCCAGATCAATGGCGTATTTTCAGCATTAATCTCATTTAACCTTTCTAACTCATGAGATAACGCTGCTTTTCTCTTCTTGAAATTCTCCCTCTGTTGTATTTCGTGACCCAATACCTCTAATCCACATTTTTTCTCCATGGTTCCATATTCAACAAGATAATCAGTTTTCCACTAGGTCTTTACCTGAAAGCCCCACAATATTTAAAACACAATGTAAGCCCCAAACAACTTTACTTTAACCTGCTCCCATCCCTATTCCTCATCCTTACACCTGCTCCTCCTTTTATATCCTTGTGTATTAAATTTGTCAGCCTCTGCCTGGTTTCTTTGTCCTTACCAGCCCTCTCTTGTTAGAAGTGGGTCCACTCGCCTCTTCCTACCTGCAGATTCTGCCACATGCCTCTTTGTAAACTAATTCTAATTGAGACAAGGAAACAGCCTCAGCAACATATTCAGAAAGTTCAAAATAAGTTACTCTCTCGAATCTGGGATCTAGTGGCATAGTCACCCCTTTACCTAAGTTTCTCTGCTAAAACCTCTGTGTTAATCTTGTGCATAGAAGTGGGCATCTATTTTTATCCATCTTCCAAGGTTTTTCCAGGCTCTTTTCCAAGAACTTCTCCTGCTCCATTCCTCCATTCTTATTCCATTCTCCATGGAAATTTTCTACATCATAAATTCTGCCACATTATTCATCTGGTTAAAAACTTTATATTGCTTATTGTCAATATGTCATTAAGATGCTTAACAATTTAATAACCATGTATCCACCCAGTAGTCTCACTCCCTGATATATAATACACAGTAGTCGTTTTCTATATTTTGTTGGTTTGGGTATCTGCAATCCTTATAGTAGGTATTTCTGGGAACACAATATTATTAAAAAGTTGTTGTTCCCCTGACAAAGTTTCTTGTAAAGTTGTGTTGTTGGTGTATGACCAACACTTTAATGACAAGTAAATTTAAAGCTACAGTGATTTATAGTCAGCCCTAGGAACAGCCTCTCATTTAGGATCTTGCTGATCATATGATGCCACTATGTGGGAAAGCCCTGGTAAATAGACATTGAATGGGGATGTCATTGGCCCAAAGGCAAGCAAGTTCAGATTGATGGGTAAGCACTGATATTTAAGCAGGTATAAAAGTACATAATAACTCCATGTCTAGACACTGAGTTGACATCAGGAGGTCAGATAACCAGAAAGGAGCCTGGGTTGGCCAGTGGAGGTAATATTAACTTTAGCTACAGGGAGAAGAGAAGGTATTGATCATGGGAAGGAGGTATGCCTTGCAAAGCAAGGCTGGATATTATCCACAAATTAAAAATAGGAAGGACAGCAGAGACCTAATTAGTTGGGAAAGACGTGGTTATGACAGTAATGGAGCAGAATCTGATGAAACTCTGCGGGCTAGGGCTCATGATTGAGCTTAAGCTTTGCAAATCATCATGTCCATGGGAAAAGGATGAAATCTGATGAGAATTGCTAAAGTCGGCTTTGAAGGAGATTAATGGCTAGAGCCTAATGTATAAAAATGGGCTTGTCCTAGAAACTACTTTTCCCTTGGAGGAAACTCAACTTCTTACAAAATAGTCAACTACCTTTTAGTTTGTGAAATATAAAAAGTTTATAACACTGAAGTTCCCACCAAATAAGCCTGCAGTGTAAGGTAAATCTAACCACGTACTAATTAAGTCCTAAAGTCTGTGGTATTCAAGTAAACACATAAACGCACTTAAAGCATGTTCTTTAGAAGTCACATTCACATGAGTATATTTCTCTAATTGTAAAACTGCCTCCCGGAATTTCTCACTTCATAATAATTTTGCTGTATGTTTATCATTACCAAAGAATAAACTATTGAGTTTGATCCTATCTAAATAAACATGATGAGTATTTTAGAAGAATTACCCCACGGGCTGTATGAGGCAACAAAGGAACTGTGTAATTGAGAGAAATTTTATTGCATATTTTATAAAGCACTATACGTATTATCCTTTCTTGGGGCCAGGATCAAATCTCCTGCAATGGCTAAAATTTTAACACATGGACTTTATCTCCTGGAACATCCATTGGTGATTCCTTACTTACAACGGGATACTCAATCTTCTCATGGCTACTCAAGTACTGACTACAGCCAGTTAAAGCATATATGCTAAAAAAAGTCACATGGATAAGTAAATAATGCTTTTGCGGCCGCCAAATACAACACAGGTAGATATTTCTTCAATAATATACTATCCTTTTATACTTTAACGTATGGGCAGCTTGAAATGGTTAGATGTATACTTACCATATATGTATTTATTGACATGAAGTCACAGATTTTTAAAACTCCTAGGTTGACATACACATACACAATATGGAGACAGCTGTGTTATAGGAAATGTGAGTTTTCACTAGATAAAAACTTCAACCTGTGGTAGTTATTCTATGTTTCTAGCATAAAAGAAAAACACGTTTAAGGTGAATATAAATGACTAATAGCAAAAAAATTCCGAAAATACAGAATACTATATCCAACACTTTCCAAATTTTTTCTCTAAGCTTTTCTTAATACCTAGAGACTTAAATTCTATTGCACAAGAGAGAGAGTGGTTCAAGATTTAAAACCAAAACAGAAACATTTCTGTGTTGCTTCAGACCTTCTAGCAAGCTTTACAAAGGGAGTCTATCCAATCAAATACTTCGCATCAACTAAAATAAAGCTCAGAAAAACTCATATATATTTTAATAGCACAGTTTTTCATTAATTTGACAAGGAAAACGTATGTCAATTCATTCAGTATGAACATCAGAGTACTGAAAATTACTGGTAAAGCAACATGTCTCAAACACTCTATTTTCTTAAAGTCCAGGTTTAGTATACTTTACAAGTGTTTGCAATCATTACAACCAGCTTTTCTTACAATGCTTTGTAATACACAAAGTACTTTCAAATATATTTCTTCAACTAACATAGCTAATTTCAAATTTGTAACTGAAATAAAATCTTAATTCAGTGCAATCTTTTTTGTTCTGGCTTTAGAAGGTGACCTAAGGAAAGAAATTGTACACAGCATTAGTTTAATTTGGGGGTTATTGTTAAAGGGATACAAGAAAAGGTAAAATCATAAACGATCAGAGGGAAATGAGAAAAGCTTGAATTATGTGACCAGGAATTCTTCGTTATATGTCTACGGTCATTCTGCCAAATATGAACAGCCAAAGACATGGGTAAATAGACTTTGACATTCAACCTGCCTTAAAAATCACTTAATAATTGATTAAGGTAAGGATATAAAATGTGCTTATAAATAATGGATTATATTGTTGAAAGTTTTAAAAGCCTTTTTGGAATATTAAATGAATGCTCTCCATGGGTGTAAAATACCAAAGAAAAATGGTTGTAATGTAGTATGACAATCTGGATATCTTCTTTAAGCCCACCAGGTGTTATAGTTCCAGTGGGTGTCAGCCAACTCACTCTCTCATGACACTTTTTAAGATGTCCCAGAATCTCTTTTGTCCAGACCTCAGAGAAGCAGTGGAGATGTGCAATCTGATAGGTTGAAAATACACACATGCTCATAAATGCTGTTTAGTGTACAAATCACAGAGCAAGTAAAAATATCTAGTTACTGGATGAGGAAGGACAAGAAAACACTATTTCCCGCATAACTAGAGGTAGTTTTACAGGAAATTAGTAACTGTCAGTTAATAAAATCGTGCAAATAGTAGTTATAAATGTAATCATGCAGCTTTCCCTCTATGGCCTGGAAATTCTCCAGCGGGGTGCTCTTCTGGATTGAGTAATGAAAAATCAATGTTTCTGGTCTGCTTATAGCAGAAAACAAACTCCTTTGTTCAGTGTTTTGTAAAATCAACAAAACATATATCCACTTTATCTTATTAGAGTCAAATTCATTTTCCCTCTATTATTTCTCATGAAGTGATTGTATAGAGAAGATGTTTTCATGGCCAAGATAATGTCTGCAACATATTTTATCCATCCTTTTTAAAGCTAGTTTTCTAGGCTGAAAATACAGTTTTTTGGGAGAGAGTGGAGACTTGCATGTGCAGAGACTGCATCATTTGGAGAGGATGAAATAAATTAACATTTGAAAAATATGAAAATAGTGTACAGATGTATGTTAATTTCTTAATATGAGAACCAATCTGTTGTGCAAAATATTGCATTAAAACCCCAGATCCAGAATTGGAGTTTTCCATTCTTAAGCCGCTTTATTGTCCATAGATCACCTTCAGAGAGGCTCAATTCCTTTGAGTGACAAATCCTCAGAGGGCAGGGATTAATGTTCCAATATTTTTGTTTCTCAATTTGAATTATTTATAATATATGTAAATATGTATATATTAAAACATTTATACATAAGCATTTATAGATATACCTGCTTTTTTTTAATATAAATTTCCTCAGTGTCTCAGATTTGAAGAGACTAGACATACTTACTGAAATGTAGTCATAGTCAAATCCAAAAGGTATGCTGCAGTTCTTGCAATGGAAGGCATGAAAACACCCAGTTTCTCACTCAGTAGTTCAGTGGCACGGCGTGAGGTGACCGTGTAAATGATAGATGTTCATATTGCACACAAATTGGTTAACGAAATACTTAGTACATTGGTTTCCAAGGACCGCCATAACAAAGCGCCATAACTGGATGGCTTCAAACAATAGGAATGTGTTCTCTCTTGGTTTGGGAGGTTGGAAGTCTGTAAGGAAAGTGTTGGTAGGGCTGTGTTCTCTCTGAGGCGTTAGGGGAGGAGATTGTCCTAGCTTGCCTGTCTTACCTGTCCTAGCTTCTGGTGGTTGCGGGCAATTCTTCTCTTCCTTGGCTTGTAGCTGCTTTGCTACACCCTTCCTCCATCTTCACATGCTGGTATGTCTCTGTGTCTCTTTCTCTCTTCTTATAAGGACAGTAGTCATATTGGTTAAGGGCCCACACTTCTCCAGTATGACCCCATGTTAGGGAATTAATTACGTCTGCAATGACTTTATTTCCAAATAAGGTCTTATTCTGAAGTTCAGGAAGGATATGAAGTTTTGGTGGATACCATTCAACCTAGTACACTAAACAATGTGCACTGTATTTTGAGAACTCTGATCTTTAGGAAAAATACCTTGGCTTGAAAGACCACATGATTAAACATCAAAAGATTTCATTCCTACTTTTAAGTTACAATTAAGTCTATTTGTCCTAAAATTTGTTGAAATTTTAAATATCGAGATGGTACCTTATTGAATATGGACTGAATAATGTGGTAAAATCATAGACATAAATGGATGGAGCCATTATTATAATTGCCTTTATATGTTTGATAAAAGAGAAATACAGTTTGGGAAAAGGATGGCTGAACTGTTAATGGGATTAATCAGTGAACTGAGAGGAACCGTAGCTGAAGTAGAATAGCCTAAAAGCCATAGACACTTAAAAGCAGCTATTTAAAAAAATCTCATTTTTTCAAGAATGCATGTAAGGTATTATTGTTTAAGAAATTCAGGCCTATGTCAGGGTAACTATCACTACTCATTCATTATTTAATAAATATTTATTAAGTATCAACAATGTGCATAGGTCCATGTAGGTACCAAGCAGTACAGAGAGAAGCACAAATAAGGTGTATATTTCTAGTCTAAAACCTCAAGGATATTTTTGTATCCTAGGATCTCCAGTGATAGCAACCTGAATAAAGGAGTTATAATACTTCCATAGTCAATTGCCTTACAAAACATTTTTAAGAATTGCCTATAAAAACCTAAAATATAAAAAGTCAATGGAAAACGGCATGTCATTCAATCTCACTACTTTTAATTATGCCTATTAGTTCAAAAGCAGAACAATATAGACATCTAATAATTTCATATCGAATTAGGATAGAATTTTAAAGTGAATTGCATTGTGTTCAGCTTTCTTTCTTTGTTCCTAATGTGCATGTCACAGCACTGAGAGCAGTTTCTCACTGTCATGAAAACACATTTATTATTTAATTCCGCAGTTCTCACTGAGGGAATTTAGATTTCAGTGTGTATTTATATCGACTAAGTGATTGTGTCATTGTTTAAGAGGTCAGCAGATTTCCGTATGTTTCAGGTTACTTCTTTCAGTTAACGAAAACTTTTTGGAAGTTCTTTGGTCATTTCAGGTGTTTGACTGCCATTTAGCAAGTTCCTGCTTCAATCCTTTGGATTGAAAGAATTAACCATTTTGCTAATGTGACGAATTTTAGAAAAGTTTGTAGAGAAGGATTCCAAGTGATTGAACAACATAGTGTGAAGTTTTTTCTTCTTCCTACACAATTTGAGATGGCTTCCAAACCAATGGCATTGTGTTGAGTAATTACATAGGGTATTTCATATATCAACTGAGCAGAGCAATAGCAAAATTGATTTCTTACAAATTTATAGTCAAAGAAATAGTGAGATCTTGCATTCGTAGTATTACTTAATTCAAGTGAGAATAAATGACAGAGAACTGGGCTTAATTTCAATGTTAACTCATCTATTTATTAAGTTAGTCATTCAATCAGTATTTATTGAGTGCTCATTCTGAAGCAGGTACTGTTCTGTACACTTGGGATATGTCAGTGAAAAAAAGATGAAAATTCCTATATTCAAGGAGTTTACCTTCCAGTATCAGTGAGATATAAACAATAAGTATAAAAAGTAAAATGATAAAGTTTATGGAAATAAGCTTCATGGAAAAAGAAAAATGAGAGTGGAGTAAGGGAGATTGTGGATAACAGCTGTAGGGGGTTTGCTTTGTTTCATTAAGTAGAGCCATCTGGACAGAATGTGCTGAGAATTTGGAATTTGAGTACAGACTTGGAAATCTATCTTCAAGAAGAGCTTGCAGGTCAAAGGAATAGTCAGAGCAAAGGCCCTAACATGGGGTATTTGAAGTCAGCAAGGAGCCCACTGTGGCTGGGATATAGTGAGTGAGGGTTGGAATAGTAGAGAGATTAGAAAAGTGAATGGGAGACCATGAGCTGCTAGCCGACCACTGCAAAGACATTGCTTCTCCTCTGAGTGAAATGCAGAAGCATTTAAGAGATATTGTATCCTCTAAATTTTGGAGTTTTTCTTTTCTTTCTTTTTTTTTTTTTTGGTGAGGAAGATTGGCTCTGAGTGAATATCTGTTGCCAATCTTTCATTTTTTGCTTGAGAAAGATTGTCCCTGAGCTAACATCTGTGCCAGTCTTCCTCTACTTTGCATGTGGGATGCCACCATAGCATGGCTTGATGAGCAGTGTGTAGGTCTGTGCCTGGGATCCAAACCTGTGAACCCTAGGCCACCAAAGCAGAGCATGCAAACTTAAACACTACACCACCAGGTTGACTCTGATTTTTTTAACTATAAATATACTGTTTGGAGATGTAGAGAGCAATCTATACTTAGGACATAATTTCTGAATAGATGAAATATGGGGCTTGGTTTTATGCATACTGAGAATGTTCATGTGCCAAAATTATTTCCTCAAACCTCATAATTTGATATTGAAAATGTTGCTTTTTTACATTGATTTTAAAGAAATAGACTCTAGTCTTAATAAGTATTTTACTTACTTATTAAAAAGTAACAAATATACTCTGAAAGGGATAGGAACATAAGCTTTATCAACTCTCACTTTGGCAGGACTTAGTTCCTTGATTAATTTTTGGTAGTTACTGAAAATTATGCGTAAGTCTATGTGGTGAAGGAATAGAGAGCACTTCAGGAATGACTGAAGGGAGAGGGGGGCCCTGACATTCATAGGGGCTACAGGTGAACCACCTGTTGTCCCATTTGACCTGCATTGGCCTGAAATATAGCAGAAAACACCTGCCATTAAGGTAGTTGTCTGTAGCCATGTGCTGAATGAACCCACAGTGATCGTTAAAGGGACCACTGACAAATACTATCCCAAACCCATAACTTATCTACATCATTCTCTACGTCACTACATCTCTCTTGGGAAAGAAAGAGCAAGTTTGTTCCAAAAGTAAACAGATTTTAAAGATGTGTTCTGTCTGTGAAGAGTTCCATTCCAGTTTCTATTTCAGCTCTTGCTGGTTATTTTAATAGATGTTTTCAGTTCCTTAAAAATTCACAGATTAAGGAGGCTTTTGTCTAAGAAACGGTCATATCTTGAGACGCTTTGTCTTACGCGGTCAACGACCTTCAAAGGAGAATTGAGACACTTGAATAAGGGAGGTGTCTTGGTCTCACCTAACTTCTTATTCCTGAAAGGTGTTGAAAGAAGGACAGAAGGAGGCTAAAAACAATGGCAGGATCCACGTGCTCTAAATGGCAATTCTATTTTCGCAGCAGACCCAGACTTCCCTGGCAGGGCTATTCAGGGAAGCATATGCTTACTTGAATCTGTTCACGTCCAGGGAACCCAGATTTCTTGATGATACATGTGGTTGCTAAAGCCGCAAAGTTGAAATGTCTACTTTCCTTTTTGCAAATAACCTGGTTTTATGACTAAAAGTTATATCTGTTACTGACACATAGTTTCAATTCTAAAGAGACCACAAGAGTAAGACAAGAGAAGAAATGAAGAAGAAAAGGAATTTCATCATAGATACTAAATATTTCATTCAGATAGGAAAGTCCCATTTTCCCCATGAAGGGTTCACTCACACAAAACCTCATTAATTATAACCGCAGCCATTTTGGAACTTATCATGTATTGGCTTGGGTTGCACGGCAACTTTTTTTCTATTTCTATTATAAGCTTGAGGACAAATACTTAGAAAACATTTGTGAGAGTGACATTAGCAAAACAGCAGAATAGGAGGTCCCCACTTGTAACTCCACTTAGCAACAATGTTTCAGCATTTGGCAGCCACATACAGACAAAATGCCCTTGAGACTGAAACTCTGTTGGAGCCCAACGCCCAGAAAATTCATTTTGCAAAGGCAAGCTGCATGCGAGTGGCTGATTCACTGACTGTGGACCCAGCTAATGACCCAGAAATAGCCCTGTCACCTTGTGGAGTAGGCTATAGCCCCATTTGGCCTTGTTCCTGCCACTGGCACTATTCATCAAGAGAGTCAGAATGAATCACACCCACTCACGCCCTGGATAACAGTCCGTGGACCTGTGTTCCCAGCTGTGGCCCCCTCGTTGGCCAGTGATTCAGCTCTAGGCCCTCTTAGCTTCTAGTCCTGAGCCCAAGACAGGTGGAAGACACGCCTGCTCCTGCCTTGAGGCAGGCCCTCTGACCTTGGTCCAGTTGATTGCAGATCCTGAAATGGTCCTGCGACTCAGTTCAGGCCATCTCAGATGCAGGCCAGGAGTGGTCATGCCTGCTCAGGAGTCTGCCAAGAAACATGCTTGTCTGAGCCCCAGAGGTAGGCCTGCCGTCCTCAGCCCAAAAGCAGATCCTGAAGCAGCCCTGTGACTTAGTTCCAGTCCTCTGAACCACAGTCTGAGGCCAATCCTGCCTGACCAAGGTCCCCATGTGTCCTTTTGGGAACTTTTCCAGGGGTCTGGATGGAGCCGCACTCATCAGCACACCTGGTAACAGGCCTGCCATCAAAAGACACAGAGTGGCTGAATGGATTAAAAAAGAGGACACAACAATATGCTGCCAATAACAGACTCATTTTAACTTTAAGGACACACGTGGGCTGAGAAGGAAGAGATGGAAAAAGATATTCCATGCAAATGGTAAGCAAGAGAGAGCAGGAATGGCTGTGTTTATTTCAGACAAGACAGGCTTTAGTAAAAATAAGTCATAAAAGACAAAGAAGGCCATTATCTAATGATAAGGGGCCAATTTATCAAGAAGATGTACCAATTGTAAATACAGAAGTACCTAACACTGGAGCACCTAGAAATACTAAGCAAATAGTAACAGAACTGAAGGGAAAATAGTCAGCAATACAGCAATAGCAGGTGACTTCAATATCCTACTTTCATCAATGGATAGATCTTTCAGACAGAAAATCAGTAAGGAAACAGAGAACTTGAATAACGCTATAGATCAAATGGACCTATCTGACATACAGAACAGTCTGAAAGCCACAGAACACGCATTCTTCTCAAGTGCACACAGAACATTCTGCAGGCTAGCCCATATGTTGGGCCACACAACAAGTCAACAGATTTAAGAGGACTGAAATCATATCAAGTATCTTTTCTGTCCACAACACAGGAAAATTGGAAAATTCACACATATGTGCAAATTAAGCATCACACTGCTGAACAACCAATGGGTCAAAGAAGAAATCAAAAAGCATCTTCATACAAACAAAAATGGAAACACAACATACCAACTCTGTGGGATGCAGCAAAAGCAGTTCTGAGAGGGAAGTTCATAGTGATAAATGCCTACATTAAGAAAAAAGAAACATCTCAAATAAGCAACCTAACTTTACACCTCAAGGAACAAGAAGAACATGCTAAGCCCCATGTTAGCAGAAGGAAGGAAACAAAGATCAGAACAGAAATAAATTAAATAGAGACTGGAAATACAGTAGAATAAATGAATGGAACTAAGAGTTCGTTCTTTGAAAAGATAAATTGACAAATCATTATCAAGACTAACCAAGAAAAAGAAAAGACTCAAATAAATAAAATTACAAATGAAGAGAGAGATATTACAATTGGTGCTATAGAAATACGAGGATCATAAGAGATTACTGTGAACAATTATATGCCAACAAATTGGATAACCTAAAATACATGGATAAATTCCTAGAAATATGCAACCTATCAAGTCCGAGTCATGAAGAAATAGAAAATCTTAACAGATCAATAATGAGTAAGAAGATTTAAGCAGTAATCTGAAACCTCACAATGAAGAAAAGCCCAGGGCCAGACGCCTTTGTGGGTGAATTATACCAATCATTTCATGCTTTTCCTTCTCAAAATCTTCCCAAAAATTGAAGAGGAGGAAATACTTTCAAACTTATTTTATGAGAGCAGCATCTCCCTCATATATAAGCCAGATAAGAAGACTGCAAGAAAAGAAAATTACAGGCTAATATCCCTGATGAATATAGGTGGAAAAATCCTCATAAATCAAATTCAACAGCACATTAAGAGTATCACTCATAATGACGAAGTGGGATTTATCCCTGGGATGCAAGGATGGTTCAACATATGCCAGTCAATAAACAACACATCACATTAACAAAATGAAGGATAAAAATCATATGATCATCTCAACAGATGCAGAGAAAACTTCTGGCAAAGTTCAACATCTATTCATGATAAAAACTCTCTGCAAATTAGATATAGAAGAAATGTACCTTCACATAATAAAGTCCATAGATGATGAGCTTACAGCTGACATCATACTCACTGGTGAAATGCTGAAAGCTTTTTCTCTGAGATCAGGAGCAAGAAAAAGGTTCCCGCTGTCACCAATTCTATTCAGCATAACTGGAAATCCTAGGAAGAGCAATTAGGTAATAAAAAGAAATAAAAGGTATCAAAATTGGAAAGGAAGATGTTACTTTGTCTTTGTTTGCAGATGACATGATCTTACATATAGAAAACACTAAAGGCACTGCCAAAGAAATATTAAAACTAATAAATAAATTCAGTAAAGTTTCAGGATACAAAACTAATATGCACAAATCAGTTGCATTTTTATGCACTAACAACAAATTATTGGAAAGAGAAATTAAGAAAACAATCCCATTTACAACAGCAGCCAAAAGAATAAAATACTGATGAATAAATTTAACCAAAAAGGTGAATGTCTCTATGCTTAAAACTAAAGAATTAATGAAAGAAACTGAAAGACACAAATATATGAAAAGATATCCTGTGTTTATGATTTGGAAGAATTAATCTTGGTAAAATGTGCATACTACCCAAAGCAATCTATACATTCAATGAACTCGCTTTCAAAATTACAATGGCCTTTTTTGCATACTTAAAAAAAATTATAAAATTGGTATGGAACCAAAACAAACCCCAAATCTCCAAATAATCTTGAGAAAGAATATCAGAACTGGAGACATCACATTTCCTCATTTCAAACTATATTACAAAGCTATAGTAATCTAAACAGTGTGGTACAAGCATAAAAAACAGCTGCATAGATCAAAGGAAGAGAATAGAGGGCCCAGAAATAAATACATGCACATAGGGTCGACTAATCTTTGACAAGAGTACCAAGAATACACAATAGGGAAACAATTGTCTCTTCAGTAAATGGTATTGGGAAAACTGGAATATCTACATGCAAAAGAATGAAACTGGACACCTTGTCTTACACCATACACAAAAATGAACTCAAAATGGATTAAAGACTTAAATGTAAGACCTTAAACCATAAAACTCCTAGGAAAAAACATAGAGAAAAATCTCCATGACATTAGTTTTGACAATAATTGGATTTGACACCAAAGCACAAGCAACAAAAGCAAAAATAAACAAGTGGGACTACATCATACTGAAAAGCTTTTGTATCGCTTTGGAGGCAATCAACAGCAAGATGAAAAGGCAACCTATGGAATGGCAGGAAATACTTGCAAACCATATATCTGATAAGAGGTTAATACTGACAATATATAAGGAATTCAAACAATTTAATAGCAAAAAAACCAAATAACCCAATTAAAAAGTGGGCAATGGATCTGAATAGACATTTTTCCAAAGAAGACCTACGAATCACCAGTAGGTGTACAAATAGGAAATCAAAGTCACTAATAAGCAGGGAAATGCAAATCAAAACCACAATGAGATATCACCTCAACCTGTTGGAATGGCTATTATCAAAAAAGGCAAGAAATATGAAAATCTAGTAAGGTTGTGGAGAAAAGGGAACCCTTGTGTACTGCTGGTGGGAATGTAAATTGGTAGAGCCATTATGAAAAACAGTATGGAGATTCTTTAAAAGGTTAAAGATAGAACTCCCATGTGATCCAGCAATCCCTCTTCTGGGTATATATCCAAAGAAAATGAAGTCAGTATCCGGAAAAGAAATCTGTATTTTTATATTAATCGCAGCATTATTCACGATAGTCAAGATATGAAAACTAACTAATTGTCCATCAGTGGATGAATGGATAAACAAAGTGTTGTATACAATCGAATGTTATTCAGTGTTAAAAAAGAAGGATATCCTGCCATTTCCATGGAACCTGAAAGACATTATGCCAAGTGAAACAAGCCAGACACAGAAAGACAAATACTGTATATTCTCACTTATCTGTGGAATCTAAAAAGGTCAAACTCATAGAACCAGAGAGTAGAGTGGTAGTTGCCAGGCCCTGGGGTGGGTAGGGGAACTGGGGAAATATTGGTCAAAGGATATAAACTTTCAGTCATAATATGAGTAAGTTATGGGGATCTAACGTAACAGCCTGGTGGTTACAGTAAATAACACCATATCGTATTCCTCAAATTTGCTAAGACAGTACACCTTAAGTGTTGTTACCACATACACAAAAATAGTAACTATGTGAGATGATGGATGCACTAATTAACTTGATATTGGTAATCATTACCCAATGTATATGTGTATTAAATCATCATATTATAAACCCTAAAAAATCATGTAGTTTTGATTGCTTTATTGAAAGAATAGCTAATATGGAGTTAACTCTATTTCAAAGTCCAGCAGTATATAACTATGGGAAATCAAATGAAGTAAAATAATTAACGTTAAACTGCAAAAGGCCCCCAACTTTCAAATGCATTCTTCTACATAAATGATACCCAGGCTTTATATATATACATATGACATATATAATACGGAAATGAATTTCTCTGTGTAATATGACAAAGTGTTTAAATGATAAGCATAAATAAGTCCTTTAGAACAAGTACTGATGAGTATCAAGAATACTAATAGTAAAAGAATTGTGCAATAAAAATGTTTTACATAATACACTATGATTTATACAGTGTTTTGTATTCATTATCTAATTTCATCTACATATCAAGACTATCAATAAGAAATGTTGAATATCTGTAACTGGTACGATATTCTTCATGAATTCTGGGTATAATTAATGTTTATCACTTTTGCACTTTTTATAAATTATTAGGAGGTCCCACCTGTGAATTCATAGGAACTCTAGGGCAATCTTTGCTCTCTTTCACCTGCAGGCTGCAGGACCCAAAAGAAGGCAGTACAAATGGGAAAAGGAGCCTGGGTCCCCACATAACTGTATTTTCCCTCCAATTCCTGCAAACGAAATTGGTTTCTTGTTACAACAGCTAACCTCGCCTTGCTAGTATACCCCTCAGCCTATGTTTACACATGAATGGAAATCACACCTGTATTATGCCTGTCTTACTTCCTCTGGAAAACTTGCTTTTTGAATATATAGCCACAAAGTGAAACAAATTTCTTTGATACTCACATCTAAGTCATATGTTCCTGCTTTGCAGATTTGGTTGCTAGGAAAAACTATTTTGCTTTAATTTTGAAGATGTTCTGCCTCCAAAACAAATGAGAAAATGTTATCCATTTATTTAAACCATGTTAGGAGATGCTCCTTGAAGTCAAGGGCTGTTTTTAAAACCAGAACTTAGAATGGTGCTATTATGATAGCACCCAGGTGATTTTAAGTTAGATATTTGTTGAATGACTTCACCTGAATACAAATAAATTGGGCTAATTTAGGAAATATATTTAATTAAAAACATACTTATGGGCCAGCCCCATGGCCGAGCGGTTGTTTGGGCACTCTGCTTCTGCAGCCTGTGGTCGCCAGTTTGGATCCTGGGTGCAGACCTACACAACACTCATCAAGTTGTGCTGTGGTGGCATCCCACATAGAGGAGCTAGAATGACCTACAACTAGGATATACAGTGTGTACTGGGGCATGGGGAGAAGAAGAAAAAAAAAAGAGGAAGATTGACAACACATGTTAGCTCAGGGCCAATCTTAAAAAAAGTGTGTAAAAATGACTAATATAATACGACTTTAAAATTTTGATAGTTCTATTCAAAAGTGAATACAATATTTTTACATAAGACATTGAAGTAAGGGTGTGAATTTGAGGCTGTGTCTTCTGTGTAGGTATTAAATTGTACTTTTATGTAGTTATATTCTTCAACCTAGACACCATGCATTAGAGATGGGAGTCTAATTTGAAAAAATATTACTTAAGATCAAAATGTATTGCATAGTGGTCATATCTACTGATGGTTTTTGCATAAAGCAATTTTAAAAACTATTTCTAAATAAATTGATTTTCATATTTTGCAAAGTTAAGACTTATACAACATGCCACATCCTTAAAAATAATCCCATCTAAATTGTCCTAAGAATTTTGCATGAATGATCTCCTTTATTCTAACTATAACACATTAAGAAATACACAATTATAGTGCCGATTGTTCAGATGATAAGGACTTACATACAGTTGGAGTGGTTCTGTTGCCCATGTTACACAAATAGCTCATGGAACCAAAATTTGATTAAGTCTATTTGAATCCATGTTCTGCACACGTCACCACTATGATCTATGGTTTCTAAACATACCATAGTAATACAAATTGTGGTTCAATCACAGAACTATACAGAGTGTGATTTGTTTTCTGAGACTTGGAAAAGGAAAAATCTGTATTCACATCTTCTGTTTCTCACAGGTAAAGCTATGCTTCTATTACAGAAATGGGGGAAATATTCCTTTTTGTATTTTGGATCCCAGAGAAAGTGTACTTTTTCCTCAAAAATGAAGCAGTAATGCATAAATCATACTGAATCAGTAACTAGAATAACTGCGTAGCCTTGTTACTGGACTGAAGGTGGGTCCCTTCTTGCAGGTTAAATCAAACTACATCAAAAACAGTTGTCTCACAAAGCAGGAATTTTATTTGTGGCATGCAGCAAAGAAAATGGAGACCATAGGGAATAATTTCACAAAGCTGTGGCTCCCTGAGCACAGGGAGGTGGGTACCTTTATCTGGGGTAGAGAATGAATATTCCAAGGGGAAGTTTCATCATTGCATGCAGAGGCGGGCATAAGCTGGCACATGTGTGGTTTGAAATCATGCTTCTACATACATCACACGATCTAAAAATGGCTGCTCCACCCCTGTAGAGGAGGGGAATTTATGATGTTAATGAGGGCAGGCTACTTTGGTTTAACTCTCAGCCTGCCTGTGCAGGTGCCAGTCTTGTGGTTGTGGTCCGGGCCAGCCTGGTCCAGTTTAGCGCAGCTGAGTCCAAGGGGGTTGTTGCTTAGAGCGTCTTCCTGGAACATATCTATAAACCACATAAGCTCAACGCCCCAAAGTGTTAGATAAAGGAATGCCTGCACCTTGCATGAAGACAAGAGAATTAGGTGAAACATAAAAGTTAGATTTTTAAACAGGGCAAGAGAAGATGTTTTTAGGCAGGGAAAGAGAAGCAGGTGAGGGCCCATGTCTGGTGACAGCATCTCTTATCAAATTAGGTGGCCAATAGAAAACTGATTACTTAAATAAATAGCTCCTTAACAATTGGTCCTACATACAAAATCTTTGTTTATTTATTTCACTTTGAGTCTAGTAAAAAAATGTTGCTTTTAATGAGTTAGGTGCCTAAAAAGTACATCTGAGTCATTTGTAACTAGATGGAACTGTAAGTATCCATTTATATGGATCTTTTAATTTCTCTTATGAAGTGAAAAGAGTTTCAAATACTCAAGAATTTTCTCTAGCTTTGACAATATCTAATCACATCGCGGAATCTGAGAACTTTTAAGGACTTGGGGAGTCTTCAACTTCTCTGCATAGGATTTTTTTTTCTGAAATATCCCTAATGTAGCTCCATCTAGCCTTTATTGTATCATGCTGATTAAGCCATTTACTACTCCAGATATAATTTCCAAGGTACTGTAATTATTGCTAATTTTGTCTCTGTTTGACATTTAAATATATTTTCCATAGTATATATTCCTTGGTCCTAGATTTTTAACTACATAAAGTAAGTCTAACACTTCAAAATATTTGAAGGCGATTTTGTCTCCTGTTCTCACGTCCTTGAACTCCTGAATATTACACCAGACACCTGCCTATTTGTCAATATCCCCTTCACAGTGGCTTTCAGAAGGTAATAAGAGAATAATTCTTATTTTTGTTTTCTTTTCCTAAAAAATAAAGGCTATGTTAATAAGTTCAAGTTGTTTTCAATCCTGAGTTTCTGAAATACTTCCCCTCCTTGAGAAAATCTCAAAATCTGAGTGGGATGCTTGGCCCCTGCAGCCAGAGGTCACTGTTTCTGAAAATAGAGTATTACAAACACATAGGCAAACTGATTTAGTGCACCTTGAAATTCATAAATGACCACAGAAAATCTTATAAGCATAACACACATTTTATATTCAGAGTGAATTTCACTTTTCTATCGCCTTTACCAGTTCAGGTAAACATGAAAAGGAAATCAAGTCTCTCTACAAAGGCTAATATTTTACATTTACTATAAAAAAATGAGAAGAGTGGGAACTAATTTTTATTTGGTTAATGGGTCAGAATAAAGTATCATGTCCAATTATCTAATATCTACCATTGCTAATTAATTGTATTTGGCAATTTTCCAACAGCCGTGGTTGCTTTTACTTTGAAGTTTATGTCCTGAAAGAAAGGAACACTGTGAGTTAGACACGGTTTCTGACAGTTTTTCATTTCGGATATTTCTGAAGTTATGGAAGATTGTGTTATACCCGTGACTGACTTTCTTCTTCCCTGTGTACCTAATTGATCTTTGAAAAATGGATGTTGAAGTAATTCCTTAGTAATATACTCTCCAGAACATACAGAATGAAAGTAATCAGATAAATAAAAATCACAACACCCTTTCCTCAGGGAGAGGCATTACAATTTTTGCTAGCAAGGATATTAAAATGGTTTGTTCAAAGGAAATTATAAAAAATAACTTCATATGAAAGTTGACTGATGACAGTTTAAAACCATCTTAGACATAAGTGATATTTATAGTTTATTATCAGAAGTTTATATTTTAAATTTATTATTCAGATAAAAATGCAATGAGAAGCATTAAACTATTTTCTATTTGTGATTTCTAAGGCATTTTATTATTTAAGCCTATATCTCACTTTACACTTGCCAAAGTATATCACATGTAATTTTAAAGTATATGATATACTGTTTTAGGAGTATCAATCTATTTCTGGTAATGGAAAATTTGATAATCATCTGTTAATTACACATCAACTGAGTTCTCATAAATAACTGAAAACCTTGTCAATATGGTTAGAAATTTGAAAGAGTTAATATTTTGACATTGTAATATCACAAATTTGGAAATTTCCTCATAACTCTCATATCATATAATTCTAAGCATGTTCCTTTGAGCACTCTTTCCCCAGAATCTTAATAGTACTATGTGAAAATAATTTTGAGTTCAAAAGGGCTTGAAAAATAATGGGTTAACAAAGCTACAGAGACAGCTTTAATTTTCATAGGCTTTCACATTTCAATGTGCCCTGTAATCTGTAAGCGAAACACAATGAAACATTTCCTGAACTCATTTTATCATGGAATACTTACAGGATGAAATATTTTTGGGGGCTATTGTTCTGTAGCAGTGCTTTCAAACTATCTGCCGGAAAGGACTTATTAAAAAATCTATTTTGTATGGACTGATACTTCTGTAAAATACAATAAAAATAAAATAAAGACATGCAAAATATGAGCTCTCAATTTTGTCATTAGAAGCAAATGACATAAAATTAACCTATCCCGTTGCTATAAATGTTCCTAAAAGCTTGCCGTCATTTTATGTACTTCATCTCATCAGGTTCTGAAAACACACAGGTGCTGACTGGCAACAGAGCAAGAGTCAGATTTTAAGCAGCAATGCTTTCCGGAAGACACTTTGTGAAACACAGGCCTTATGGTGACACTCCACTCACTCCTTCATGACCTTAACGACAAATCAGCAGGAAGGTCGTCCAGATTTGCTTGAACCCTTCTGTTGAGGATGACTGAGTAACTGCCAAGTTATCCTATTTTTCCCCTCCCTCCCTCACTTTCTCTTCCTCCCTTTCTTTCCTTCTAATACCAATAACAATCCATTATTTGATAAACCTTTATACGCAAGTTTTCCTTCCTGTAAGAAGGAAACTAATGCAAAGTTCTGTGTCAGATGCAGATACCGTGGGAAATATAAAGTAATGTATTTGTCCTCTCCTTAGGGTGATGGTATGTATACAAGTTATTGTAATATAAGTGCAATAATAAACAAGAGAATATCAAATAGTGAGCAATAGGAATTCAGAAACCACTGAACTATCCTTTTCAGGGGCCCATATTTGTTCTTTTTAGTTTTCATGCATTTGTATTGTTCAAGCTCTCAGTAGTCATACAGCAGGTCCAATACTTCTGCCACTTGGCCAGTGTGAACATATTTAGAGAACTACCATTGCTACCCAACACCTATTCTTTTTAATGCTCAAAACCACCAGTTCCAGCAACTATTCAATTACAGAATGATTTATATCTACTCAAACCATTTCCTACATTTCTCTCACAGAACGTGATGTACTGAGTGGAAGATAGGCTTATTAAGTTACCTTGTCAATTTATGTAAAATCAAGTAACATATATGCCCTTCAGTCAGCTAACTGCATTCAGCTCACACAAGCGGGAAGGCTGCTTTGTGTGGTTGACGAGCTGGCTAGAAACTTACTAACCTTACTAATCTTTTTAAACAAATAACTATTGGTTTCATTGATTTTTCTCTATTGATTTTCTCCATTCCACTAATTTCTGCTCCTGTTTTTTATTTCCTTCCACTTGTTGACTTTTTGTATAATTTGAGCAGCTTCTTCTAGTTTCTCATGGTAGATGCTGAGATCATTGATGTTTAGCTTTTTCTTATTTTCAGTATAAGTATTGATTGCTATAAATTACCCTCTAAGCATAACTTTCTTTCTTCACATGCATTTTCACATGTTCTATTTTTATATTCAGTTCAAATTTTCTTGTGGTTTCTTTTTCTTGACACAAGTTATTTAATGGTGTGTTGTTTACATTCCAAATATTTATGTATTTTGCATACATATTTCTGGCATTGATTTCTAGTTTAATCCCATTGCAATCAGATAACACAATACTCTATATGATTTAAATCCTTTAAAATACATTGAGATTCATTTTATGGCTCACAATAGTGTCTATCTTGATGAATGATATATGTGCGCTAGAAAGGAACGTATTCTACTGTAAAGGTCACCCAGGTCAAGTGGTTGATAAAGTATTGAAATAAGAATTCTATATCCTTAATGATTTTTTTAAGAAAACATCTACTTGTGCTCTAAATCACTGAGAAAGGAGTGTTGAAATCTCCAAGGATAATTCTAGATTTCTACTTTCCGTTCTATCATATTTTTGAGTGATATGCTTTGAAGCTCTATTACATGCATTCGTATTTACAATTATTTTATTTTCTTGATGTAATGACAATTTTATCATCATGGAAGCTTCCTGTTTACTACTGTTAGTAATCTTTAACTTACGGTAACTTCTTTTGTTTTTTTTTCCCCTAAGATTGGCACCTGGGCTAACAACTGTTGCCATTCTTTTTTTTTTTTTTTAAGGATTGGGACCTGGGCTAACAACTGATGCCAATCTTTTTCTTTTTTTTTTTTCTGCTTTATCTCCCCAAACCCCCCCTGGACACAGTTGTATATCTTAGTTGCAGGTCCTTCTAGTTGTCAAATGTGGGACGCTGCCTCAACATAGCCTGACAAGCGGTGCCATGTCCGCGCCCAGGATCCAAACCCTGGGCCGCCTCAGCGCGAACTTAACCACTCGGCCATGGAGCGGGCCCCTGTAACTTCTGATGTTAGCGAAGCCGCTCAGGTTTTCTTGTGATTAGTGTTTGCTTGTAGACTTTTTACCATCTTTTTATTTTTAACCTTTTTGTATCTTTGTATTTAAAGTGGGTTTCTCTCTTGACAATATCTTTCTGTTATTGCCAGTGTTTAGTCTATTTGCATTAATATATCTACTGCCATGGTTAATTTTAAATCTACATTTTGCTACATATTTTCCACTTTGTTTCCCTTTTCCTTTTTGCTTATCTTTCTTTGGATATATTTCATCTTGTTTAGGATTCTATTTTATCTCCACAATTGATTAATTAGTTCTCTTATTTAATATTTTAGTCATTCTAGGGTTTATAACATATATTTTTCCTTATCAATGTCTTCCTTCAAATAAAATTATAGCACTCGATGTACACTATAAGAACCTTTGAACAATACACTTTTACTCACTGCACATTTTTTCTGCTGTAACATCATTACAATGCATTGTTATTATTTTTGCTTGAAGTAGTTGGTTATATTTTAACAATATATAAATTGAGTAAAAATGTTTTCATATTTACCTACATATTTACTAGTTTTTGTCAGTCTGCATTCTTTTGTATGAATTGATTTTCACTTGATATTACTTTTCCTCTGTCTAAAGAACTTTCTTTAAAATATCTTGCGATTCATTACTGCTAGTGATGAATTCTCTAAGCTTCTGCTGGTATGAAAAAATCTTGATTTCATTATACTTTTTGAAACAAAATTTTTGCTGAATATAGATTTCAGCTCTCCAAAGTTGTCTTTCCATTGTCTCTTGACCAGTAGGTTCAGGTGAGAAATCTACTATCATTCTTCATTGCGCTGTATATGTCTATTTCTCCTGTGGTTATTTTAAGATTTTTGTTGTTATTACCAGGTTTTGGAAATTTTGTTATTTTGTGCCCTGATGTGTTTTCTGTGCATTTCTTCTGCTGGTATACATGAGAGTTTCTTGGATCTGTGAATTTATAATTTTTATCAAATTTGGGAGAATATTGGCCATTATTTTTACAAATATTTTTCCTTCCCTCCTTCTACTTCTCTCTTTCTCAGATTTCAGTTGTATGTATATTAGACTGTTCAATACTTCTCCACAGATCCCTTTGGTTCTATAAATTTTAACTTTTTTCCATCTTAAATCATTGCTATGTCATCAAGTTCTCTGATCTTTTCTTCTATAATGTCTATTCTGCTGTAAATCCAATTCAGTATTTTTTTAATTTCCAATATTGTAATTTCATGTGTAGAAGTTCCACTTGGGTCTTTAAAAATATTTTACATTTGTCTTCTCTTCATGTTTTTTGATTTTGATTATCCTTGAGCATATTTATAAAATTTATAATAGTTGTCTTAAAGTCCTTATCTGCAATTTCATCATTTATGTTATTTCTGTTTCTATTAATTTGATAGGTTTTTTCCATAATTATGGATCATATTTTCTTGATGCTTATTCCACTTTGACTGGAAACTAGACATTATTAATTTTTTTATTGAGGTATAATTGACATATAATGTATTAGTTTCAGGTGTACAACATGATGATTTGATATTTGTATATATTGCAATATGATCACCACAATAAGTTTAGTTAACATTTGTCACCATATATAGGGACAAAATTTTTTTTGTTGTGATGAAAACTTTTAAGATTTACTCTCTTAGCAACTTTCAAATATGCAATTCAGTACTATTAACTATAGTTACCATGCTATACATTACATCCCCAGGACATACTTTATATCTGTAAGTTTGTACCTTTTGACCCCCTTAACCCATTTTGCTCACACCCCTACCTCTGGCAACCACCAATCTGTTCTATGAGCTTGTTTTCTTAGATTCCACATATAAGTGAGATCATACAGTATTTGTCTTTCTCTGCCTGAGTTATTTCACATAGCATGATGCCCTCAAGTTTCATCATGTTGGCACAAATGGCAAGATTTCCTTTTTTATGGCTGAATAATATTCCATTGTATATATATCACATTTTCTTTATCCATTCATCCATCAATAAATGCTTAGGTTGTTTCCATATCTCGGCTATTGTAAATAATGCTGCAATGAACATGTGGGTACATGCATTTTCGAGTTAGTATTTTCATTTTCTTCAGGTAAACACCCAGAAGTAGATTTGCTGGATCATATGGTAGTTTTGTTTTTAATTTTTCGGAGGAACCCTTATACTCTTTTCCATAGTGGCTGCACTAATTTACATTCCTAGCAACAGTGCACAAGTTTTCTCTTTTATTCACATCCTCACCAACACTTATTTCTCATCTTTTATTTAGCCATTCTAACAGGTTGAGGTGGTGTCTCATTGTGGTTTTGATTTGCATTTCCTTGATCATTAGTAATGTTGAGCATCTATTCATATACCTCTTGGCCATCTGTATGTCTTCTTTGGAAAATGTTCAGATCTTCTGCCTATTTTTTAATTGGATTGTTTATTTCTTTGCTATTGAGTTGTATGAGTTCTTTATATATTTTGGATATTGGCCCCTTCTCAGATATCTGATTTGCAAATCGTTTCTCTCATTCCATAGGTTGCCTTTTCATTTGATGGTTTCCTTTTCTGTGTAGAAGCTTTTTAGTTTGATGTAGTTCTACTTGTTTATTTCTGCTTTTGTTATCTTTGCTTTTCGTGTCAGACCCCAAAAATCACCACTGAGATTGATATTAAGGAGCTTACCACCTATGTTTTCTTCTAAGAGTTTTATGGTTTCAGGTCTTACATTCAAGTCTTTAATGGATTTTGAGTTATTTTTTATGTATGGTATAAGATAGTGGTCCAGTTCACTTTTTTGCATGTGGCTGTTCAGTTTTCCCAACACCATCTATTGAAGAGATTCTTCCTCCCCCATTGTGCATTCTTGGCCCTTTTGTCATAATTTAATTGAGCATAGATGTATGGGTTTATTTCTGGGCTCTCTATTCTGTTTCTCTGATCTATATGTCTATTTTTATGCCAATATCATACTGTTTTGATTACTGTAGCTTTGTAATATAGTTTCAAATCAGCTGGATGCCTCCATCTTTGTTCTTTCTGAAGATTATTTTGGCTATTCAGGTCTTTTGTGGTCTCATACAAATTTTAGGATTATTTGTTTTATTTCTTTGAAAAATGCCATTGGAACTTTGGTAGGGATTACATTGAATCTGTAGATTGCTTTGGGTAGTATGAGCGTTTTAACAATATTAATTCTTCCAATCCATGAATATGAGATATTTTTTATTTAACCAAGGTGTTTTATTCTTTTCAACGCACTTGTAAATGGGATTTTTTCTTAATTTCTCTTTCTGATAGTTCACTATTGGCATATAGAAATGCAACAGATTTTTGCATATTGATTTTGTATCCTGCAACTTTCCTGAATTTGTTTATTCTAACATTTATTTTGGTGGAGTCTTCAGAGTTTTCTATATATAATATATTTTCTGCAATTAGTGACAGACTTCTTTATTTCCAATTTGAATGAATTTATTTATTTTTGTTGCCTAATTACTCTGGCTAGGACTTCTAATACTATGTTGACTAAAAGTGGTAACAGTGGGCATCCTTGCCTTGTTCCTGATCTTAGAGGAAAAGCTTTCAGCTTTTAACCATTGAATGTGATATTAGCTGTGGGCTTGTCAAATATGGCCTTTATTAGGTTGATATATGTTCCTTCTATATCCACTCTGCTGAAAATTTTTATCATAAATGGATGTTGAATTGTGTCAAATGCTTTTCTGGATCTATTGACGCAACCCTGTGATTTTTATCCTTCATTTCGTCACTGCAGTGTATCACATTGATTGATTTGCTGATGTTGAACCATCTCTGCATCTCTTGAATAAATCCCACTTAATCATGGTTTATGATTCTTTTAATGTATTGTTGAATCTGATTTGCTAATATTTTGTTGAGGATTTCTTTTCTTTTCTTTTGCTGCCAATCCTCCTCTTTTTGCTGGGGAAGACAGGCCCTGAGCTAACATCCGTGCCCATCTTCCTTCCTGTGTGATGCCTACTACAGCATGGCTTGACAAGCAGTGCCACGTCCACACCCAGGGTCCGCACCAGTGAACCCTGGGCCGCCAAAGTGGAATGTGTGCACTTAACCGCTGTGCCACTGGGCCAGCCCCTTGTTGAGGATTTCTGCATCTATATTTATGAGGGATATTGGCTTTCAAGTTTCTTATCTTGTGATTCTTATCTTGTCTGCTTTTGGTATCAGGATAATGCTGGCCTCTTAAAATGTTTGGAAGTGTTCCTTCCCCTTTTATTTTTAGGAAGAGTTTGAGAAGGATTAGTATTAATTCTTTGAATGTTTGGTAGAATTCACCAGTGAAGCTGTCTGATACTGGACTTTTGTTTCTTGGGAGGTTTTTGATGACTGATTCAATCACCTTACTAGTAATCAGCATTCAGATTTTCTATTTCTGCATAATTCAGTCTTGGAAGATTGTATGTTTCTAGGAATTTGTCTATTTCTTCTAGGTTCTCAAATTTGCTGGTGTATATTTTATTCATAGTAGTCTCTTATGATCATTTATATTTCTGTGGTATCAGTTGTCACTTCTCTTTCATTTCTGGTTTCATTTATTTGAATCCACTTTCTTGGTTAATATTTTATGGCTGAGAACTGCATTTTTTTTTTGAGGAAGCTTAGCCCTGAGCTAACTACTGACAATCCTCCTCTTTTTGCTGGGGAAGACTGGCCCTAAGCTAACATCCGTGCCCATCTTCCTCTACTTTATACGTGGGACACCTGCCACAGCATGGCTTGCCATGTCTGCACCCGGGATCCGAACTGGGGAACCCTGGACTGCCGAAGTGGAACGTGTGCACTTAACCACTGCGCCACCGGGCTGGCCCCTGCAGTTTTTTTTTTTTTTAATATTCCTTTAAACGGGCTTGGATTTTGTTTTCTCAGGAACTTAGGTTATTTGAGAGTCAATTTTATATTTTTTAAAGTTTGACTTTGAACTTCGTTTTCTAATCTCAGTCCAGATTAGCTATTGTTCAGGCTCTATTTTAGCCTCATTACTGAGGCCTGTCCTGTATTATGCAACATCCTGTATTATGAGCTCTCTCCATTCTATCTAAATGGGAAAAAGATACTCTTAGAGGTATGTGAGATCTTAAAATTTTTCAGTCTATTAACTTATCCATGCATGCGGATATTAAGCCAGGCATGCACGGTTCATCACTAGTTCAAAGAGCATACATGACTCTTCTGCTGATTTTGTCCTCTGCTGCAAATTCTAGCTACCGCAGCCTCCCTGAAGTTCAATATTCATTTTATCTACTCAGTGAGACGCCAGGCTCTGTTTGGGTTCCTACTCTCTACAGCCTGAACTTGTAGCCTGAACTCGACCCTTGGGAAATCTCTGGGGAAATCACAGTGCTCACCTTATTTGTCTCTACAACGTAATACTACTGAACAACAATAAGAATAAACTATTGATGCATGCGGTAGCTTGGATGGATCTCAAGGGCATTAAGCTGAGTCAAAAAAATAAATTTCAAAATGTCACATACCATATGATTGTATTTATATAACATTTTTGAAATGATAAAATTATAGAAGTAGAAGAAAGATTAGTGGCTTCTAGGGGTTAGAAATGGTGGTAGTGGGGCACTTGGGTGGGTGTAATGATAAAGGAGTAGCATGAGGCAGATCTTTGTTGTAATGAAATAGGTTTGTGTCTTGACTGTGGTTGTCATTATATAAATATACAAATGTGATAAAATGCCGTAGAACTATATGCCCACATTGTACACTGTCAATTTGCTGGTTTTTATACTGTAGAATAGTTACGTAAGCTCTATTCATTGGGATAAATTAGACAAAAGATACATGGACCTCTCTACTATTTTTGCTACTTTCTGTGAATCTATAATTATTTCAAATTACAAAAAAATCTTTCCACAAAGAAAACTCCAACACCAAATTGCTTCAAATCCTTCCCAATATTTAAAGAAACAAAAATAATAAGATAACAGCAATTTTACTTCAAAAAATAGAGAGAGAAAGGACACTTTCTGACTATTTTATGATGCTGGTATAACCTTGCTACCCTAAACTTACAAAGAGATTACAAAAGAACAAAAAAGAAAGACAATATCCCACATGGACATGTCATAAACATCTTAATAAAGTAAGCAAGTAATTCCAGAAATAAATATAAAAAATAAAGCACCACAACCAAATGTGTTTTATCCCAGGTATGACAGGTTGGTCCAATATTCTAAAATCAAACAGTATAATTCATCATACTAAAATAATGAATAAGAAAACCACGTGGCCATCTTAATAGAGACAGGAGTAAATGTCTGACAAAATTTAGCACTCATATTGATTTAAAAAATTCTCGAAAAAGAAAGATATAGAAGAGAATTTTTGCAATCTGATGAAAGGTACTAAAATCCCACAACTAACAACTTACTTAAGTTGATCTACTGATTGATTTCCCACAAGATCAGGACTAAGGCAAGGATGTCTGCTTTCACATTTTTCCATTCAACATTGTACTGCAGATTCCAGCCAGTGCAATAAAGCAAGAAAAAAATACGTAATGAAATAAAATTCATAAAGTTTAAAAGGAAGCCTTAAAACTATTTTTATTCACAAAACATGATTTTTATATGTAAATATTACTAAAGAATTTTTGAAAATAATATGATTAATAAATTAATTTAACACATTTGAAAAGTACATATTTAATGTAAATATCAAATTTTTATTCTTATGTTAGCAAAAAGTGAAAATAAAATTGTAATCTAATACCTTTACAATTGCATACAAAGTATGTGGAAATAAATTTAACCATAGATATGCAAGAGTTGTACATTGAAATATATAAAATATTTCAAAGAGAAATTAAGGAGCTAAATAAATAGACAGAAGCACCATGTTCATGGTTGGGGACATTCAATGTTTTACATTATTAGTTATCCATAAAAGGATCTGTAGATTTAACACAATTATCACAATCAAAATACGAGCAAGATTTTTTTGGTAGAAATTGATGTCTAAAATTTATGTGGGAATGCAAAGGACATTGACTAACCAAAACAATTTTGAAAAAATAAAAATAAATTTGAATTATTTATACTACCTATTGTCAAGATTTACTATAAAGCTATAGTAGTCAGTTTAGGTATGGTTTTGGTATAAGGGTAGAAAAATAGATAAATCGAACAGTATCAAGATTATGTATATAGACCCACATATATCATAAGGAAATAATTAAAAATAAAGTAGTGTAGCTTTTTACATATTTTGATGTTATCTTAGTGAACATATCAGGATAATAAAATAAAGAGAAATTCATTCTTGTTGTACATGAAATGTATACTAAATACAGGTTTGCCCTTTCTGGCAGGATAAAAACTTAAGCACAAGTGTTTAAATCTCTCCTTTTGAAACCGTATCTGAAAAGTTAAAAAAAATGTAAAAATAGGAGAATTCCTCTAATTTCACTCTAAACATAGAATCCAATCTAAATGCCAAAGTTTCCAGGTATTTCGAAAAATCGAGGGCAAATAGAACGAAGTTTAAGCATAGTAAGAACAAAATTACAAAAATCCTCTTTCTTATAAGAAGTATGGTGTCATGCTAAGTAAATGGATGAAATTCTGTCAGAATCCTATCACCCATCTTGTGAGGAGCAATAAGGATACTGTAGATGAAAAGTTCTTCACCTTCTGAGGTAGGTAGATGGAAAGCTCTTCACTTGAACTGAATTCACTGCTGCAGAAATTGAACTGAATTTCCTTGGTTCAAGAAAGTTCAAAATCAACAATCTTGGTTTACTAAGATCAAGTATAGATACACAAAACTGAATATAAACTACATATCTTAATTTATGCTGGGATCAGCGTAAATAAACACAGATCCCAGACATGACAAGTTTTGTGAACTGAAGGGAGTCTTGAACTTACAGATCAAAATGATTCATGATATGCCAGCCAAGAATTAGTCATTTCACAAGCGTTGTTTGTTTTATAATGGTAAAGATAGCATCTTACAAATCACCAGGCAGAAAAGCAATACAATTTACCTACAAAGGAAGAAGAGACTTCAGATTTTAGTCTGTAATATAGAACATCAGAAGATAATGAGTCAAGTTGCATTTCAATTATTTTTTTTTTTTTTAAAGATTTTATTTTTTCCTTTTTCTCCCCAAAGCCCCCCAGTACATAGTTGTATATTTCTTGTTGTGAGTTCCTCTAGTTGTGGTATGTGGGACGCCGCCTCAGCGTGGTTTGATGAGCAGTGCCATGTCCACGCCCAGGATTCGAACCAACGAAACACTGGGCCGCCTGCAGCGGAGCGCGCGAACTTAACCACTCGGCCACGGGGCCAGCCCCGCATTTCAATTATTTGATATCTAAAAAGAAGTTGTCATTTTTACATCACTGCAATGAAAACAGTCTCCAGACATATGACCATCAATTCTGTGTACTAAGGGATGTTGCTGGTCATTATATTATTGCACATGGGCAATGTTTTGCTAGTTTCAACCAAGTTCTACAAGAGAAGAATTAGTCTAGAGAAGCAAATGTTAAAGCAGAGAGTAAAGGACTGTTCTGGAGAAATTTCCGGAAAAGGTGCTTAAGGGAGACAACTGGGAGGATTTCCACTAGCGACTCTTCTTTTTTCTGGCTTATAAACTTTTCCTTTGGTAGCTGGAGCTTCAGAGTCCATCTTGAATTATGAGATGATCTTTAGAATGGAAGCCATGCCCTTGGCAATAGAGCAGAAAGATAATCACCTTTGTCACCGATAACCTAGTGGAGTCTTTGTTTGCCCTCCTCCTTCCAGGTTTCCTTATGTAAGAGAAAAGTAAACAATCTTTAACCTATTGTACTTTTTTTTATTGTATGCAGTCAAATAATTTCTAACTGGTAAAACTTGGTATAATAAATAAGGAAATATAATTTTTGTTCGGCTATTTGGTTACCAACCTCAAAGAAAGACTTTTACAACTGAGCTATGTAAATTTCTATGCAAATTATTTCTTATTGGAAGATCAAAGAGTCCTGGATTTTCACCGATTACAACACTAACACTTAATCATTAGGGAGCTATACACTAAACCCCTGCCTTGTAGAACACTGATCCCAGCATCTAATTCTTTACATGAATTTTTATGTACTTTGTCTTTTCTAGGTAGTAGCAATTTCTGCATAATCAGAACATTTAAAATTAAATGTTAGAAGTACTATCCATAAATACTGGAAGATGCTGCCAAGATTTGCCCTGTAATTCAAAAGGTTTCCTTCCGACTGTGAGGAAATGAGTCATATTAGCTGAGAGCAAACTGTTCGACTTATAGCAGTAGGGGGAATTTGCCCCCCAAATAGCACTGAACAGGTTGGAAACACTGCTTTCAGTCACTCGTTTAAAGGCTGTTGTGTTTACCTGGTTATAAGTTTCTTACTGAGAACTTGTTCATGGACAAAAGTGGCTGACCTATTGATTTTTTCACTGAAGTATTTTTTGAAATACTATGTTATGCTGGGGAAATTTTGGGGAAGCATATTGAAAAATTGATATCTGCTATAGTGATCTATTAAGGATCAACCACTAGTATTTTCAATATTGATTATTTTAAAAATTGCTATTATTTCGTGCAGAAATGCTTAACTCAGGGATTCAGTTTGAAATGATTGGGTAAACATTAATATGAAGGACAACAACCAATTCTGGGTGATGAAGGAGTAGTTAATGGATATTAAAGTTGATAATCTTCTCTCTGCTTGACCTGAATTTAATGTAGAATTAGATACATAAAATCAGAATTTCATTCATGGAATTGATGCAATTTTAAAGTCCGAGAAACATTACACTTTAATATGTTTTAAAAATACGATTGAAAGCTTTAGTTTAGCTGGTATAAGATCAAGATCGAAAAGAATGATGAAAGTAATGACTGACTTACATGTCATTTATTTAAAACTATGAGATTTCCATTCTTTACATTAGAATCAGAATATATATATGCATATATATTTTTTTCTTTTTGAGGAAGATTAGCCCCAAGCTAACATCTGCTGCTAATCCTCCTCTTTTTGCTGAGGAAGACTGGCCCTGAGCTAACATCCATGCCCATCTTCCTCTACTTTATACATGGGAAGCCTGCTGCAGCTTGGCTTGCCAAGTGGTATGTAGGACTGCACCCGGGATCTGAAGCAACGAACCCTGGGCTGCCAAAGCAGAACATGCGAACTTAACCACTGTGCAACTGGGCCGGCCCAGAATCAGAATGTATTTTGAATTTATACATATATTTAGAAAATAAGTAACTTCTCCATAAATGCCAAAACATAGGATTTGTATGTAGTCAATATATTTACTGCATCTTCTCACATTCCAGAAAGGATGTGAATATGTAATATACCAAAAAACACATTGCTACTAAAAAAAATACACTTGTATTATATTTCTTTGGATTATGTTTTTATAGAGATGCCTCAAGGAGTCAAATAAAACCTGAAAAATATATCTCTGATGGACTTTTTTGAAGAAAGAGACAATGTTTAAAATAATGGCATTATCAAATTTTAGCAAAACTTGAATGCCTCAAATTATTCACTATTATAGTTACAAAAAGGTTACTTTCTCATATTCACTGCTCACAAAAAGAATAATGGTATAAAGAAATTAGCTGATTGATACAGAACCAGTCATTCAATCTAAGCAATGCCAAGAATGTTGCCGGAATATTGAAAAAGGTCTATTGATGAGGGATTTTCTAATTGTTTTAGTTATGTAGCATAGTGTTCTATGATGGTGATAGACCGAACCCATCACTTAGAGCAAGGAGTGAGATGGGGAATATGGAAGAGGAAAGGAAAAGTAAATTATGATAAAGGGGGCCTTGAACCATGGTTTACAATGAAAATTTGACCTCCGGCATCTTTCTGTTTATCAGAGAATGCCTAACCATTTTATACTCTAACTTTTTATGCTTCTTCAACACATTAGTCGGAGTCATAAGAATTAGCCCTGGATACGTTCTACCTCCTAACATTAACTGTGTGAGGAAAGGGTGATGGGGCAAGGCAACACCCCATAGTATCGCAATGATAAGGATACTGAAGGCCACCCAATTCAAGGTTTTTAATTTGTGGAATAGGAAACTGATTGCCAGAGGTTAACAGTGTGGAAGAACCAGTAATCAACTGCTGAACTAAAACTAATTCTCTTAATTTTTCCTAATCTGATGTTCTTACTGCAACATTTCCTTCAATTACTTGTACTTACTATAAGACTTTTTCCTTCCCTAGATTGTTAGTTTTATATTATTGTAAACAGCTCATTATTTCATTGCTAACATGATTAAAATCTGAATATTCTTATTTCAAAATTATATTTAGAAATATTCATTTTATGTAAAATGCATTTAAATATTTCATTATTATAACTGTCAGTTATTCAAAATTGATTTAAAAGTATTTTACATATTATCTTAGCAAAAACAAAATGAATGAAGGATTCACTTTGTGTCTTAATACTTGGATAAATAAATACTTGGATAAATATTTAACATGGTAATATGCCTACTACCACGGACCTATATGAAATTGTTTTCCCAGTATTTTTCACTTTTTTTGTAGCATGCCCTTTCCGATTTTTCAGCCCTGATACCCTCAAAGCTATCACTGGGATAGCACACATTTCATGACCCCGTATCCCCTAGTTCCCTGGCCAGGGCATTGGGACCACCGGTGGTTATGTGAACTCAGCTTGGCCAAAGAGGTCCTTTCTTGGGACTTTTGTGATTAGGACTACAGAAATCATCAATACTAACTCTCACCTATTAGTGAAGCCACAGGATTTAGAATTTGGCAAATTCAGTAGCCATGTGTCTTAAAAAGTGTCGATAGTCTGCAGTGTGAGAATGAAGTCCAAATTCAGAAAAAGAACAAGACAAAAACATATCCTCCCACTACCAAAAAAACAAACAAACAAACCAGGGAAAGAGATGGTGAAAGAGCTCTGGAAATATTACCTACTTCTAGGCATTCCCAAGTGCCGGTTGCATCTCCATCTTTCCCAGGACTTCATTACGTAAACCTCTTAGTGTCCCATAAGTCAAAACATTTCCTCTCTGCTTGGGTTAAGTCTGTCACTAGCGTCTGAGAGAAATTATCTGAGTCTGAGCGATGCAGAGTTTGGGGAGGCAGTGAATACCCCATTAGCTGGACTGAAAAGTTAACTGTCCTCATTATAAATGAGCAGAGTACTTGGTTAAATTAGGTACTGAGCAGATGGCTTGAGCTCCAAGAAATAGCTAGCTTTAGGAGACTTGATGAGGAAATATTAACACAGAGTTATTGTAGCTCTCAGCAAAGAGTTATAAGATTGAAACAACAATAACATCTGAAAAGTTATACAGAACATTGGCACAAGTATGTAGATGTTTCTCTCAAATCAACTTTATTGAGGCATAATTTACATATTATAAATCTTCTCAACTTAAGTATGTATTTCAATGGGTTTTGACAGATATAGACATCACTACTACAATCAAGATATAGACTATTTCCATTATCCCCAAAATTCCCTCCACAACTTTTGTAGTTAAATTCTCCCTCCCCCAGCCTCAGGCAAAAACTGATCTGCTTTATGTCATTATAAGTTAGTTTCTGCCTGTACTAGAATTTTCCATAAATAGAATCATGTGGTATACTTCTTTTGAGTCCAGCTTCTTTTGCACAGCCTAATGTTTTTGAGATTCATCCATGTTGTTGCTTCTTGCATCAGTTCACCCTTTTCAAAAAATACCACAAATTGTTTATTCACATGTTACATGTTAAAATACTTTTAAATCAATTTTGGATAACTGACAGGTATAATAAATAATATTTAAATGCCTTTTACATATTTTACATAAAATGTTTCTGATTTGGGACTTTTAGAATAAAACTGTTAGAAATATTCTTTTGCAAGTTTTGTTTTCTGTCTTTAAACATGATT
This sequence comes from Equus quagga, assembly GCF_021613505.1. Lineage (NCBI taxonomy): Eukaryota > Metazoa > Chordata > Mammalia > Perissodactyla > Equidae > Equus > Equus quagga. The sequence continues at coordinate 3,756,957 of NC_060281.1, forward strand.
TTTCTAACATTTTGTTATGGAAACTTTTGAACACACAGAAAAGTTGAAAAAATTTTACAGTGAAGGCCCACATAAACACTGACTGGTTTATACTGCTAAAATTTTACTATAATTGACTTGTCAGTTATTAGTCCATCTGCTCATCCTTTTATACATTTATCAATCCATTTGATTGTTTTGATGAATTTCAAAGTAAGTTGTAAACATCAGGAAATGTCACCATAAATATTTTATCATGTATATCATTAAGTTGAGTTCAATATTTAATTGCAATTCTCATTTTTCTGGTGAGGTAAAATTTATATGAAGTAAAATGCACAAATATTAAGTGTACTATTCAATTTTTGACAAATTCAGATAGTAACCCAAACCTCTATCAATTTCTGGAATATTACCATCACCTAGAAATTTCTCTTGTGCCCCTTCCCAGTAAATCTGTGCCCCTACCACCAAGAGGCAAGCACTTCTTTCTTATTCTTTCCATCTTAGATTCATTCTTTTAGTTTAAGAAATTTAAATGAGAGGAATCACATAATACATATGTATAAGGCTTATCTATTCAGCATAATGTTTTTCATATTTATCCATGTTGTATGTGTCAATGGTACATTCCTTTTCATTAATCCACTGTGTGGGTATACCACAGACATTCTTCTGCTATGGCACATGACCTATTCCGGTTTTGGATTATAATAAAAATTATTGTACATATCTTTTTGTGGACATGTTTTTTATTTCTCTTGGACAAGTATCTAGAATTAAAACATCCACAGGTGCATATTTAGCTTTATAACAAACTGCCAGATTTTTCCACAGGGGTTATATCTTTTTACTGCCAACAATGTTGAGAGTCTTATTACTGTATTTGCTTACCAACATTTAGCGTTGCCCATCCTTTTAATTTTCTGCCATTAAGTCTTTTTGCCATTTAATTCTTCCAGATTTGGTCTTTGTCAAGATTTCTCTGTGTCTATTTTAAGATTTTTGCATTTCCAAATTAATCTTTGAATCAGCTTTGCATTATCTACAAAAAAAAAAAATGCTGCTTGAATTATAGTTGAGATTGCTTTGAACCTGTAGAATAACTTGAGAGGAATTGAATTCTTCAAATTACAACCTTCCAATCCGTGAGTGTGCTGTATCTCTCAGTTAGGTCTTCTTATTTTCTGTCATCAATAAGCTGAGGTTTTCAGTGTTCACATCTTATACTTTTTTTTGCTAGAATTATTTGTAATTCTATTACTCTTTATGATGACCACAGTAAAGTTTCATTTTCAAGTTGTAAATAATTTCAACATTTTTATTGATTTTTTTTTTGTTGAGTTCTGGGAGTTCTTTGTGTACTCTGGATACAAGTCCTTTAATATGTTATGAATTTGAAAATAATTTATTTCAGTGTATGACTTTTTTTCCCATTCTCTCCACAGTGTTCTTCAAGAAGCAGAGTTCTTTATTTTGATAAAGGTAAATTTATTAATGTGTTCTTTTATGGGTTATGATTTGGGGGTCATATCCAAGAAATCTTTGCTTAACACAAGGTCACAAAAACTTTTTCTTATGTTTTATTCAAAATGTTTATAGTCTTATTTTTCACTTTTAGGCTTACGATATATTTGGAATTAATATTTGTGCACGTTATGGGATAAGGGCCAACTTCCTTTTCTTCCCTCATGGATATCCAGATATTTTCAATCATTTACTGAAAAGGTGATGTTTTCCATTGAATTTCTTGGTTATTTTTGTTGAAATTTATTTGGACATATAGCTACACTATCCTCATGTTTGTACCACTTTGTCTTGATAACTCTATCTTTGTAGTAAGTCTTGTTCTTTTTCAAATTTGCGTTGACTTCTCTGGACTCTGAATTCCCATATAAATCTAGTCAATTTGTACCCCAAAGCCTGCAGAGACTTTGACTGTGATTGTTTTGGAGATCTACTTAGAAAGAGCTAGCATCTTAAGCATGTTGACTCTCTCAATCTACGAACAGGATATACTTCTCTATTTTCTTAGGTCTTCTTGAGCCTTTTTCAGCAATGTGTTGCAGTTTTCTGTGTATATGTCTCATGCATGTCATGTGTGTGTTTCCTTCCTTTTCAATCTCTGTTCCTTACATTTATTTTAGCACCTTATTGCGCTGGCCAGGACCTCCAGTACTGAGTTAATTACAAGGAGCTGATGGTGATTATCCTTGCTCTGACTTTGATCTTATTTGGAAAGAATTCAGTATTTCACTCTTAAGTATAATATTAGTTAAGTTCCCCATAGATTCCCTGTATCACATTGGGAAAGGTCTCTTCTATTTCTAGTTTTTCAGAGTTTTTTTCTTTTTAATCCAGAACAAATAGTAAATCTGGTCAAATGTTCTTTTCTTCACATGGATTGAAATACTGATATGGGTTTCATCCTTTATAAATATGTTGAATTATATTGATTGTCAAATGTTAACCCAATCCTGAATTCCTAGGATATAACATACTTAGTCATGCTAGATTATTATTTTTATAAATTGCTGGGTGTGCTTTTCTAATATTCTGTTAAGGATTTTTGTATCTACATGCATAAGGCATATTAATTTGCAGTTTTCTTTTCTTGCTATCAGAATCTTTGTCTGGATTCTGTCATTTTATTTCTTTTTTGTAGTGTCTTTGTAAGCTTTTGGTTATTAGAGTTTTTCTAGGGGGTGGCTTTTAAAATTAGTTGGAAAATGTTTTATCCTTTTTGATTCTGGGAGGACTTTTGTTAATTTAGTTTTATTGCTATCTTAATTGTTTGGTAGAATTCACCAAGTGAAGACTTTTTGGCCGGTAGTTTTCTTTGTGGGAAGGTTCTTAACTAAGAATTTAATTCCTTTCGTAGATATGGGGCTATTCATATTGACATTCTTCCTTGTTTTGGCTTTGGTAATTTTTGAGATTCAAAAATTTGTCAATTACATTCTAGCAGTTAAGTGTATTGGCACAAAAGTTTTAAAATATATTTCTTTATTATCTTTTTATTGTCTGTAGTACCTCTGGTTATGTCATTTTTTTCACTTTCTGATATTGGCAATTGGTTTCCTCTCTCTTTTTTCCTAGATTAGTCTAGCTAGAGATTTGTCAATTTTACCAATCCTTTTTAGAAGACCAGTTTTTGTTTTATTGATTTTTCTGAATTGTGTTTTCAACTTCATTTATTTCTGCTGTTATCTTTATTATTTCCCACCTTCTACTTATTTCAGGCTTATTTTCATATTCTTCATCTAGAATCACAAGATGCAATTTTAGATCATGGGTTTTAAACCTGTCTTCTTTTCAAATATAAGTACTTAAAGCTATAATTTGCTTTGAAGACTTGCTTAAGATTTACCACACAGAATTTGATCTGGTTTATTTTCATTATCCTTAGGATAAAAATATTTTATAATTTCCCTTGTGATTTCTTCTTTAATCCATGGATATTAGTTTCAAAATATTTAGAGGATTTTCACACTCCAGTTTCATTCATTTTAAATTTATTGAAAGCTTTTTTATGGCCCAGCCTATTATCATTCTCCATGAATGTTCCACTTGCCCTTGAAAAACAGATATATTCTATTGTTGTTTTGTCAAGTTGATTGACAAAGCTGCTTCTATATCCTTACCAATTTTCTACTTGGTCTACAAATTACTGAGAAGAGTGTTAAATATTCCAAGTATGATTACAATTCTGGATTTGTCTATTTAGCTGTATCTGGAAAGGTTCCCTCAGAGAAGCAGAACAACTAAGGATGGAAATATATATGTATATTTATAGGGACTTGAACTTATGCAACTGTGGGAACTGGTTAAGTAATCTATGTAGCGATCTTGCCTTTCCATATGATGGAGTTTGAAGTCCTCAGGACAGACAATCTAGAAGAGAAGATGAATGTAAAGTTGGGGATGGCAGGATATGCTGAAACCCAAAAGTATGAAGTGAAACCCACTAGGATCAATTGAAACCTGTTTCAATTCTCTTTCTCTCTGACCTTGATGACAGTTCTCCTTTTAATCTCTTTTTTGGCATGTTAGATGTGTTGGTGAATGATAAATTTATCATTTATTCCATATGTTGCTTGACCATAAAAAACTGTATCATATGGAACTATTCTTACTTTCAGCTCAATTTTTCTGTGAACCCAAAATTGCTCTAAAAATGAAGTCTATTTTTTAAATAAAGCCACAGTCCAAGACTGAGAGGAATGAATAACAACCAGAAGTACTGAATCTGGAAGTGGATGAAGCTGTTAGCCATGACTTTGGCTTGTTTTCTCTTAGAGTGGGAGTGAAAGTGTTCACAATTTAACGTGATATACCCAAAATAATATATCTAAAACATAGTCTGGGGAGAAGGGAGACATTTTTGGATGGTATATTTGGGAAGAAGGATGTATTGAGATGCCAAGGAGGTAACTGTAGAAGAAATTTATGGTATTACCTATCCACAAGGACAGACAGTTCTTCTGGACACTTCCCTTCTCAAATGAATCCCTAGAAAGCTGCCATGTTGTTCTAAATCTACACATCTCTGGCCAAAGGTCCAAATGTGACAAAAAGCCTGTTCTCTCTTGTTGGAACTGGGAGCAAAGAGAGTTAGCAGATATTGGTTCCTGTTTAAACCTATTCCACCTCCTTATTGCTCACTTACAGAACCTGCTTCCAATTATGGAGGACTAGAAATGGAAAAAATTGTACTTTCTCACTTTTGTAGGTAGGATGTAGGGGTGCAACTCAATTCTGTCCAACTAGACCTGAAGTGGAGCCCTATGGAAGTTTCTGGAAATGTTTTTCTCTGTGATTAAAAGAGATGCATGAGAAGAAATGCCCTTTCCCTTGGATATTGCTGACCGAGAAAGGATACTTGGGGCTGGATCAGACATCTTCTGATGAAAGCCCATACCAAACTGTGCAGACAAGCCAATAAGGTAAAGATGGAAAAGAAGAAAGATGGAAACAATCTACCTCTTTGATTTGGCCATCAGATTAACTAATTTTGGAAATCTTAAAGTACAACAAATACTTCCAAAGTGAAGGAGCTGGGAGATGTCTGTTCTTGCAGAAATAATCTTATAGGCAAATGAATTTATCTGAATCTTTTTATGGTAGCTGAAGAGCTGATGTTAAAAAGTCGGAATTATTGGCAGACCTGTTGCCTATTAGGTGAATTAAGCATCTTTGCATTTAGAGAGTGTAAAGCGTAGGGTGAATGAGTAGAGAGAAGAAAACAGACTTAGGAGCGTTTATATATTGTGTCAGCTTTCCTCAGCATCAGAGATGGCTACTTAGACATTTTTTAAATTGGATGAGTTATAGAACTCCACCCCATTTGTGACTTACATTATTCTTCTTGTATTTCTGATAATAGCCACCAGACTTCTAACTAATAAACCAGTAAACTTTAGGCGATATCAAAATCTTTAGAAATCTGTCAATGAGGATACATGTGAACGAATTTTGACTTGTGCACAAAGTGAAGTTTGCTGAAGTAAAGACACAACTGAAAGAAGAATTATTGAAAATATACATTCGAGTTTTCTCAAATGAGTAGTATGGCATTTTGTGAGTAGTAAGAGCTCAGTATATGTCTGTTAAATACCAGGGGAAGAGAATTGGGGAAAAATATATATTTCATACAGAAAAAAACAGATATTAAGTTACTTTAGTTAATTTTCTCTAAATCATTTAAAATTAATATGACATTTGTGAAGTATTTGCCTTCTTTTTAGATGTTTATTTTCATTTAACTTAATTGAAAAATGATTTCCACTGTGTGCTACTGTAGTCAACGACCAGTAAGTGACACCGTATCAGTGAATTAAGGAGAAATTTTATTTTCTCTATAATGTTTTGTCTTTTATGAGTCCTGAGAGAAATGTAGAAATAAAAAAAATTAAGTGGCTACTTCAGGTATTACCATTTTTTAAGAAAATATGTAAGTTAAATCAGTGCATTTTTATGATAACGAACCTGATCTCATATGCCTAGAACACATTAAATACTGTGTGACGTGCAATGATTAATAAGCCTGGTTTGCTGTTTGATAGCTTCCCTAAAAATATTAAACACGTGAGTGAGGAGAGCCTTTGGCAGGCAGCTTTGAAATTCACATTGAATCTGCACTCTCACAGCAGTTCCATTAACTTGAGATCATGTCTGAGTTGTGATTTTGCAACGTTGAGTGTTGGTATTCAGAATAAGACATAGTACTTCGGTGGCAATTTAAACTGCTTTATCTGAAACTCTAATGAACTTAGCTGGTGTGGATCAATCAAAATTTATTTTTAATTCAGAGAGAAAACAGATATAGATTTTCAGTGTTTGTAATCAAAGCCAAGTCTATGATATACATTTAAGAATTTTATTTTTCTTGTGCAGGAGAAATAAACAGAATAAAGAGAAAGGGAAAAATTAGAAAATTATTTTTCTGGACTTATCAATAGTATCTAGCACAATTGCAAATTCATTTTATTAACTTTCCACTAGCTTTAATTTTAAGATGTTTTATTTTTGCCTTAAAATAAATGCATATATATGTAATTTTAAAAAAACATATATTTCTGTATACAGGTACACAATATTACACCTAGTTCTTTACCCAATCCCTACTTCTCAGCTTCCATCATCCTTTCCAAAATAACACTCCTGGGGGTAATGATCATAAGAAATCAGAACAAGGCACGTTAGGAATCTTAAAATTTCTGGACCCATGAATGTGGACATCTTACTTGCTAAATATAGGATTTTGTGTAAAACAAAATACGAAATTGTTGGGAGAAGCCAGAGTAATCAAAATCGACATTCACCCTTTCTCTTTTCTTCCAATTCACTTGCAAGTCAAATGCAGGCATTGCATATATAGTAACATTAAGGCTGTTATTTCAAAGTTACATTATCAGTCAGATATATTCTATTTTAGCATTTACCGTTAAAATAAGTGATGCCCTTTCACATTATCTTGTGCAATTATACTACTCTAAAAAATGATGGGAAAACTTAACAACTAGTAAGATATATATAAAAAAGTTAAAAGCTGATTTTCATTAATAATACCTAAAAGCACTAGAGGACTCCTCCACTCACTTTTCACAAACTAGTAATATCCTTCTTGGATACAAGAAACCCTGGAGGAGAAAGGTAAAGGGGCACTAAGTAGAATGGCAAAATGGAAAAAGAGTTATGTATAAATATATTTGTACTGTATTCTGAAAAACCAAAGGCAATTTCCTAATGTTGTGTAATCCTTCCAGCCATAAAAAATTAAAAGAAAGAACATAAAATTCAACTTGTATTAATATAGAGTAGTAAACATTTGAAAGCATAGATATAGAAGGATAAAATGACATATCCTAAATTCTCCAGGATCTAGAATTTCTTTCAAGAGTAAAAAGTAATTGTATGCGGAAGACAAGAGAAGAATAGCAGAGGAAGCTGCCTATTTGGCTGGTAGATTTTGGTTTTGGCCATTCCACGAAGCTGTTAGGAACACTCGTGCTTGGCTCTTTGTGAGACATTTCCTCTTATTTCTCTTAGGTAGATATCCGTGAATAGAATGGTTGGATTATGTAATAGGTGTATGTTTAACATTTGAAAAAACTGGCTTCCAAACTGCTGTAATATCTTACATTTCCATGAGAGTATACAATATTTCCAGTTTCTCCACCTTCTTGCCAAAACCTGATAGGGTCTGTCTTTTTAATTTTACCCGTTTTAATAAGTGTGAAATGGTATCTCGTGATTGTTTTCATTTTCAGTTCTCTAATGACTAATGATGTGGTTATTTGCTGTTTATATATCTTCTTTCTTGAAGTGTCTTCAAATATTTTGTCTGTTTTTAAAATCGGGTTGTTTGATTTTTTATTATTGAGTTTGAGTGTTCTGTTTATATTCTAGGCACAAGTTCTTTATCAGATATATGATTTTAAAATATTTTCTCCCAGTCTGTGGCTTGTCATTTCATGCTCCTAATAGTATCTTTTGAAGAACAGAAGTTTTTAATTTTGAGGAAGTTAAATTTATCAATTTGTTCATTTGTGGAGTGTGTTTTTGGTGTAATATCTAAAACCTTTGCCTAATAATTTCACAAGGATTTTCTCCTCTGTTTTTCTCTAGAAGTTTTATAGTTCTATAGGTTTTACAGTTAGATCTATGATCCTTTTTGAGTTAATTTTAGTGTATTATTTATTCATTTTTGGATTCGGCTATTCAAGTGTTCCAGCAACATTTGTTGAAAAAGTAATCTTTCAGTGGACTGCCTTTGCACCTTTGTCAAAAATACGTTGTCTACACATAGGTCCTTTTCTGGACTCTCTTTTATGTTCCATTGCTTTATTTGTCAGTCGTTATGACAGTACAACACGATCTTGATGACTGTTAGCCCTCTAACTCTGCTGCTCTTTAACAAAGTTGTTTTGGGCTATTCTAGTTCATTTGCATTTCTATGTGGACTTTGGAATCAGCTTGTCAAATTCTACCAATACGTGTACTGGTATTTTGATCGGGAATGCCTTGAATCTACAGATTAATTTGAGAAGAACTAATACTTAATTCTTTCTATTGAGTCTTCTGCTCTATGAACAAGGTATATCTCTCCAATTATTTAGGTCATCTTTAATCTTTTTCAGCAATATTTTGTAGTTTTATTGTATAGACTTTCTAGAGGGAGCTTTGAAAGTTTGTGTTGTAAGAAATTTGTTCATTCTATCTTGTGCTTTAATTTATAGGCATAGTATTTACTTACTGTTCATTTACTGTTTACAAAACATGTAGTAACATCACCACTCCTACTCCTGAAACAATAATTTGTATTTTCTCTTTTTCTTTTTATTCTAGTATAGGCAGAAGTTTATCAATTTATTGTTCTCAAAGAACCAGTTTTTGGTTTCATTGATTTTTTTCCTATTGTTTTTCTGTTTCTATAGTGTTATTTTCCTCTTTAATTGTTATTATTTCCTTTTTTCTGCTTACATTGTGTTAATTGCCTTTCTTTTTCTAGTTTCTTAAGGTGGAAACTGAGGTCATTGATTTAAGATATTTCATGTTTTCTTACAGAGTGATAAATATCAACCTAATTCTCTTTCTCGGCATCCCACAAAACTGGATATGTTGCACTATCTTAATAGTTAAGTTAAAAATGCTCATAGTTTTCCTTTGGTTTTATCTTTGACCCTGTTACTTAGACATGTTATTTGATTTAAAAATATTTGTGAATTTTCCAGATATATTTGTTACTGATTTCTAATTCAATTCCATTACAGTTCGCTAATATATTTTTATTACTTGAATTCTTTTAACTATATGAAGAAATGTTTTATGGCTTCCAATACAAACTATCTTAATTAAATATTCTGTGTGTACTAAACAATCATATGTATTTTGCTGTTGGTATTGAAGTATCCCATAAATGTCAATTAGATGAAATGACTTAATAGTTTTGTTTAAGTTTTATATATTCTTATTGATTTACTGTCCACTTTTTCTATCATTTATTAGAGGAAGTCTTGAAATCTCCAACTATAATTGTGGATTTTTCCATTTCTCCTTCAGTTTTACCACCTTTTGCGTCATGTATTTTGAAGCTGTTATTAGCTGCATCCCATTTAGGATTGTTATACCCTCTTGACTAATTGACACACTTTTCACTATCAAATAACCTTCTTTATCTTGGTAATATTCTTTGCTTTGAATACTACTTTTCTGATAACATGGTCACTCAAGATTTTTTTTTGATTTGATTTAGCATGGTATAACTTTTTACATCCTTTTATTTTTAACCTATTTGTGTCTTTCCATGTAAATGCACGTGTAATAGGCAACATATATATTTGGGCCTTAGTTTTTTTCCAATATAAAAATATCTGTGATTTTTGACCGTTTATATTTAATATAATTGTTAATATGATTTAGTTTAGTCTATCTTCTTGATATCTGTTATCTATTTGTCATGTTGTACTTTGTTACATTTCTTTTTCTGCCTTCTTCTGTATTATATATTTTTGATGATTCTATTTATGTGTTTTGTTGGCTCACTAACTGTAGCTCTTCATTTTTTATTTTTGCAGTTTCCTTAAAATTTATAGTACACATCTTTAAATTATTAAAACTTTCCTAAAATTATTTATATCATTTCACATATAGTATGAAAATCTTATAATAGTATACCTCCATTTCTCCTCTGTGATATTATTGTCATACATTTTACTAAAATACATGTTGTAAATGCTTCAATATAGTCTTATTATTTAAACAGATCGTTATCTTTTAAAAACATTAAATAATACAAAATTCCTATATGTGTAAATGCCCCCATCTAGTTGCCACTTCTGTTGCTCTTCATTCTTCTATTTGGATCCAGATTTTCATCTGGTATCATTTTCCTTTGCCCTGAATCACTTCATTTAACATTTCTTGTAGTGTAGGTATGCTGGTCATGAATACTTTCCACTTTTGTGTGTCTGAAAATGTTTGTATTTCCTCTTCATAGTGAAAGATATTTTCACTGGGTATAAAATTCCAGGTTGACAGTTTTTTCTTCCTTAATATTTTAAAGATCTTCCTCCACTGATTTTGGTTTCTAAATACTATTCTTTATTAAAATGAACCAGTGCTCCTTGGATAAGTAGCTTACTCCAGGGTTGGGCCTGGGAACATTCAATATGGGCCTGTAATATCTCATTGGACTGGATTAAGGAAGTGCTCAAATATTATTGTTATATAAGCAAATGTAGAACCAGCTAATGGGGCTCTCACTGGCCAAATCTAGGAGAAATTGGACATGAAATAGTTATAATAATAGTAATGTATCATAACCCATTGAATAAACTAAGAATTTCTGTCCATGCTAACATTACAAACTAAGTAATTAACTAAATGTATTTAGTTAATACTAACTAACTAAGAGGAATGAGAAAACTCATCCTTAAGGTATAAAGCCAATAATTAAATGTAAAAGTAATGATGGCACTAGCAATCACCATTTGACAATGATCAGGCTAATACCTGGTTTAGATAAGAATCATAAAGGACACTATGACTGTGGGTATCGGATTGTTCAGCATCAGGATATTGCCTAATATCAAAGTCTCTCTCCATAAGATAATTATCACAAAAGGAAATAATTGTAACTTTCTGGTGGAGAAGGCTGGTAGAAGCCACATTTATCAGTTGATTAAAATTAACCTCACCAGCAATGGGACAAATTGAAACCATGATATTCTGATAGAATGTAAGGAGAAAAACGTAACTTCTGTGATATTCCTGCCTAAGATACACGATCTGAATCTATTCATAAGAAACATTGGACAAATCCAAATCAAGGGGCATACTAAAAATAACTTGTCTATACTATTAAAATATAGCAAGGTTATCAAAGACAAAATATGACTGAATAACTTTAGAGGTTATAGGAGAATAAAGGGACATGAAAATTAAATGCAATATCTGATTTAGGATTTTATTTTACTATAAAGGACACTGTACATTTGTAGAAACTGAATAACGTTTATAGTTTAGATACTATTATTGTAACAGCTTTAATTTTCTGATGTTGATCACTATAACTCTCGTTATATGGGAGAATATCTTGTTTTTAGGAAAAAAATGCTGATATATTTAGGGGAAGAGGGCATCATATTTACAACTTAATCCTCAATGATTTAGAAAAAAATATTAGAGAGTGAGAGAGGGAGACATAAAGCATTTGTGTAAAATATTAACAATGGGGGATTCTGAGAGTACAATTTCTTCTATTATTTTTGGTTGTAGTCTATAAGTCTGAAATTAAGCCAATATACAATCGTTTTTAGAGTGACATCAGTATCATGGAAGAGTGAGTTGTTCCCCTTGTTTCTCCCCTGTAAGTTACAACTAAACAGACATCCATCAACCAACAGATCATTCCCTACTCTACGATCATTTTTAAAAAGAAAAAATACAACCAAAGTGGTACATGCTTTGAATTTACCAAATATGTCCAAATTATTGCAGGATAAGGGTAGCCTATAATAGACATGTAGAGAAAGAAAGAATTAGTGGACTCATTTACGTCATTGTAGTTTTATTGCATATATTCTGTATGCTGGGCAGTGTGTTTAAAGTTGGGAAATCAAAGAAGGATAAGACTAGAGATAGGAACACATTTATAATGTTATATGATGTGGAAATGATGAGTGAAGATCCCAATAAACACTTTTCTTTCTATTTAGAAACATGTTGACCTGAGAGATGTGCCAATGATCTGTTTCAAGACCAAATAAAATAATTCTCATTATTGTGCTTTCAAAATAAACTGTTGAGGTTCCTGATGAATAACAACTTCTGCAAAATCAATTTTCCTGGAAAACCAATTTCAACAAAAAATATTTTTGATGGAAATGATATCTTAATTGAATGTGTGGGGTAATTTTGTGCTTTTCTGAAAATAACTTGTACATTGTCTCTCTTACATAGTAAGTAAATGGGGAAAAAAGGAAATTTAAATGCTTTCTTGTGAGAAACAATTCAACAAATATTGATTCATATTTACTAATTATTTGTATTTACTAATTATCCATATTTAGTAAGTACTTATCTTGTAGTAGACTCTGTTATAGATTCTGAACTGTTGAAAAATACATCTACAACAATTGAGAATTCATAAGAAAACCTTTAAAATAGCTACCTTGGAAGTGGTTTATCTGTGCTATTTTGTTAAAATGTATGGTAAATTAAGTGTTACAACTTTTCTAGGTTGAAAGAGTTATATCTTCTTTTTGATTTTTTACTAGCAAAATTGTGTAAGACAGTGTGTTATATTAATATAATGTAATGGCTAAGTTGTAAGTTTGTGTAAATACTTTGTGAGAATAACATATATGCCAGAATTATATCAGCCAGTGTTTATTCCTTGATAAAGAATGCTAAGAACTTTTCAAGCTGGCTACCTTTGCTTTCTTGAAGTTCAGCAAATTAAGACATAGACTTTTGGGGGAATTAAGTGAATTGATTTTAGTTTTAATTTAAAATAGTCTATTAGCTAGCTCTCTGAGTACCAATATATTTGTCAAATTTTGATTGCTGATTTTAATTTGACAAAATACAGTCATTATAATTGTGGTTTCAACTGCTCAGAAATGGGAAAGAGGAGGTTGTGGACAATGATATCGAGTTGTGTTAATTAATTAGTTTGAGATTTCTGTGTAGTATCTTTTGAAAATTCAAATGGGAAGATGCACTGATTTGTTCTCAGTGAAAGAAAGTAGTCAGGGCTGGACGCAGAGATAGCCAATAGCCACTTACTCATTGATTTATTAAATTAATATTTATTTATTGCTTAGTATGTGCCCAGAACTTCTCTGTATCCTCTAATTATAAAAGTTGACACACGAAGCCAAATAAGTATAGAAAATTTTCAAAGAAATTTGCATTTTTCTTATTCAACAGTGCAAAGACTAATCCCTACAAGATAACTTCATCTAAGAATTGAAGAGAGGGCAAAGGGCCGGGCATGGATATAGTGCAGTTCCAGAGAAACAGAGGGAAATAGGAAGGAACAAAGAAGAAAGAGCCCCCACCATGGAGACCTTGAGCTGTGATTCCTCCATAGCATCAAATGCCTTACAGAGTCCTAATTTTAACTGCAAAGTTGGGCCCAAGAAAAGGCTAATATATTTGCCAAACATTAGTAGTTAAAGAGTGACTTTTAGAAGCCTCATAGAGAGCTGGGAGCTGAAGCAACATTTCCAGGACTTAAGGAAGAAAAACACGGTGTTGGCTAAGGAAGTGAGAATAAACTATACCTTAAAGTTATTTAGTCAGGAAGGAAAGGAGAAAGGTTACAGTAGTTGAGGAGGAAGGGGTTAGTGGAAAGAGGCTAGGGAATTTATTTAGTAAAAATGGCTCATGAGGAATATATTACTATGGTGTCTGCTTTATATGTTTGTTGATTCCAAACTTCAGAGAGACGTGAAATGAACTTTTAGAGAAAGCTCAAGCACCCAGAGGGATATGAGGCTATATATCATACCCTATTATGCCATACATGTAAGCTGGACAGTCTTTAATTCAAGAAAGAAATAGAAAAAGCAACATGACTATGGAAAATAAGAATTTCTGTCATTAAAGGATACCATAAGACAGTTGTGAGAAGATATTTTAACTCACATACCTGATGAGTTTACTATCCAAAATATTGAAAGAATTCCTTAAAAGATCATTAATAATTAGATAAATAAACTAATAGAAAATGGTAAAAGACAAAGTAGACATTTCAGAGTAGACAAAACGTTAAAGGCCAGTGAATATATGAGATGCTATTGAGCCTCTTTAATAATCAGGCAAATGCAAATTAAAGTCACATTGAGATAATATGTAAACCTACAAGATTAGCAAAAATTTTAAAGTCTGATAATACCAATTTTAAATTTTTTGTGAGGAATATTGGCCCTGAGACAACATCTGTGCCAATCTTTCTCTACTTTGTTTGGGATGCTGCCACAGCATGGCTTGAGTGGTGCTAGGTGCACGCCTGGGATCTGAACCTGCGAACCCCAGGCTGCCAAAGAGAAGGGCATGAACTTCACAACTATGCCACTGGGCCGGCCCCCTGATAATACCAATTTTAATTCAATATTAGAGCAACAGGAATGCTTAGCTATTACTAATGGGAGGATGAATTGGCACAATTATTTTGGAAACAATTTGACAATTGCCTGATAAAGTTGGAGATGTGCATACCTACAACCTATCAATTCTATTGCTAGGTATGTAATTGAGAGCCTTTTCCAAATGTATACAAGAGATATTTAAAAAAACATTCATAATGCATTGTTTTGAATCACAATAGTAACAAAAGCAACATAAATGTCTACTAGGAGGAGGATTATTAAATAAATTGAGGGATAATAGAATGTCAGATGAGGTACAGCAATACACATTAACAGGTCTTAATCTCAAAAAAATAATGTGAATGAATAAAGCAATTAGGAAGAGAAAATACACAGTATCATTCCATTTATATAAATGCTAAGGTACACATAAAGAAGCGAAATGTTATTTAGAGATACATACATAGTTGGTAGAGCTACAAAGAAATGCAAGGGAACAATAAAATTTTGAATAACAGTAAACTCTGTTCTGAGAAAAATGGTCATTTCATAGGAAGGAACATAAAAATGTTCTCAAAGGTATGTATTAACGATGCTCTATTTATTAATCTCTATGGTAGATGCTTGGGTTTTCTTTACTTGATATTCTTTTATTTGTATGTTTCATATATGCTCTTTGAAGGTATGATATGTTCATAGAATTAATTTTTAAAAAACAATGAATAGAGAAATGCAGAACACGTCTATAAGCCTCCATAATTTCCAATGCAGTCTTTCAGAAAGCTGACACTTTCACTGTATAAACTACTGTCATCCTTCCTAGTCACTCAGACTTCAGTGCATTGCTGTCACTAATATTTTTAAATATAATGATGTTTTCATTGAATAACTTTTCTTTCTGTCTGAAAACACCATTTAGTTGTAGCTATAATGCAGGAAAATACCTACTAGGTATTTATGAGTACAAAAATTTTGCTGGAACTATCAATGATTTTATAAGGGATCTTGTTATAGTGGAAAATTATATTTAACTGGACAATCGGGGTTTGAATATCAGTTCTTAGTGTCTGGTTGTTAGATTCTTAGGGAGCTCCCTCTTATTTTTGTTTGCTGAGTTTGCTAATCTATAAAATGGGGATAATGAGGCAGTCTCACAGGTTACGTAGTTTTCCCTTTTGGAAGATGGGGCCCAATTTCAGCAGCAGCAGGAAGGGCAGAGAAAACACACACAACTATTGAAAATGTGGTTTCTGAGGATGGGTACTTCTGAGGTAATTAGAATAGTCAGCTATATTTTAACAAATTCATGATAAAAAACTTAAAAAGAGCACTTTATTTCTAGAACATACACTATATATTTTTTGACCTTCAATTTTAAAACACGCTGTGTTACAAGAAAAAAGTAGAATGGACATTTTCTCAAAAACTTTAAAAATAGCAGTTCATTTATGACACTCCAAAAACATGTAACTATATATACTAAAATTCTTTTTGAATGAAAAAATGTATCACATACATTTTGATACTTACAAGGTTATCAGCCACAGAACATAACACAGCAGTTGAGATTTACTGAAGATAAGCAAAATGTTAGCTATATTTGACCCACATAAACCATCTAAAAGATGGGCTAGATTGCACATACTCATAACGTATTTTTTGAACTCAGGAGATTTATAGAGTGTATAATAAAGGCAATATTTTTAATGTTAAAGTGAAACATGATATGTGATATAAATGTGATATAAATTTAGAAAATATATTATGTGAAATAGAAAAAAAGAAAAAAATGAATATAGAGCCAGATTAGTGTTGCTTCTTTAGGTAAACCTCTGTTTTATAAAAGTATTGTAACAATGGAATACTTTCTTAAAACAAAATCTTACTTGAAGTTCCCAACCTGGGACAGATTAGGTTGAAAATGTTGGCAGCAAGTAGGAGTGCCTCCCTGCCACCGCACCTCCATCCCCTAGTCACACCTGCTGAATTTCTCCTCGTAAATTCAAGAAAATAAAGGTGTTGATTCTCCAGAATCTTGTCCAAAATGCCTCTGCTTCCTATAAAGAGTAAGTCTTTGAGCCAAACCCTAGCTATGCAGGTAAGTTACTAACCTAAGATGGATTGAGTCTTTAAACAGATGCACTAAAAATATAGGTTGGGATGTTTGATGAGTCAGTTTGGACTGTAGATCATAGCTTAAGAAAGTAATGCCTGTTTTCTCTGCTAAGGGAACTGCTCAGCCCTCTGTGGGCAGAGTATTGACATCAACTGAGAGCTACAGGAAAGTGGCAATAAAACTGAGATAAAGAGGGAACAAAACATAACCTCCCACCCTTTTTGTAAATGAAAGTTGTCTGAATGTGAAAGTATAATTATTAAGTTTAGGGGTCTCCTAAATTTTTATATCACGCATTTCTAGCAGTTAACGTTTTTTTTGGGGGGGCGGGGGTGAGGAAGATTGGCCCTGAGCCAACATCTGTTGCCAGTCTTCCCTTTTCTGCTTGAAGAAGATTGTCCCTGAGCCAACATCTGTTGCCAGTCTTCCTCTATTTTGCATGTGGGATGCTGCCACAGCATGGACCTATGAGCAGTCTGCACCCAGAATTGGAACCCATGAACTCCAGGCTGCTCAAGTGGAGTGTGCCACCCCAACTGCTGTACAGCATGGACAGCCTCTCAGTTAATATTTTTTTGGTGTACACCCTCTAAACAGATGCATATTTATTTATGCATTATATCAATGTATGATATTATTGCTTTACAATACATAACAAATAAAAACAAAACTTAAAAACGGCTGAAATAAAAATAAATACAAATAGACGGCAAAGGTTTTTTTTCTTCCACATCCCAATAGGAGATGACTACTTAGGTTCCTCGTGTCACATTGATTTTGGACCCTCCATTGCAACAACTGTAAAAGAAATCGTTTGGAGTAGCTGACCACCATCAATGGTAGATTTCAGTTTTATCTCCTAAGATAAAGCCACGCATAATGTTAGAGCAGGGATACTATGAGCTTTACAAGAGACATTTTAAATAATAGTGTTGAGAGCTCTTGCATTTCTTATTCTAGAATTATGTGGTATGTTTTAGAGGGGGATTCAAGCTCTTATTATTTTTAAAAAGTCTTTAAAGTTGCTTTGAACTGACTCAATTAAGCCAGATTTTTCCTGATTTTTACTTTATTTTAGTGTAGCTTAGTTTAATTTTCATCAGAAATCATCTTGTAAAATGATTTAAGTTCAAATTAGAGATATTTGTATAGGATGACCAAGAATGAAAAGCAATTTATAAATATATAACACTTATCAAAATCATTATTTTTTGAATGCTAAGTGATTAGGAATTATAAAAACTGAATAGTGTTTATTTGTTCTTGCACAGGGTAACACCAAATGCAGAGCTTTTCAAGTGGGTAATTATTGCTCCTCTCTCTTGTGGGTGACATCTTCTGTGGGAAGTGGAGCAAAGGACAAGTCATGTGAACAGCGGACTGTAAAGGCTCCGACCTGGATTAGAAAGCTCTCAGAGTGCATTCGGTCCCTCTTCTCTTGTTAACCTATGAGAGGCATTCTGCATTAACATTAAATCACTTAATATCCATAAGATTATAGGACATGAATGTGCAAGTAAACAGCGTTGCTGCCACATTTTTAGAGAAGAAAAATATAATTTGGCATTTTACTGCTCACACTTTGATCATCTTTTGCTGACAAAGCCATGTGTTAATTATTGGAAGTTAAATTTCTCCGGCTATTTGTGGGGCGTGTGATCGACCTTCTAAATTTGAATTGTTAAGGAGCATCTCCATGGAGGGAGAGCAGCACGACAATGTCAGGTTTAGACTAAGAAAATTTTCTCCCAGAAAGAAAAAGAAGCAAACTGAGATTAAATAAACAATATAAAATGTTGGATTAACAGATTTCTGAAGGAAAAGAAAGATCAAATATTACAAACATCCACTGTATCTGACTAAATTAATTTTTTTTTTGTTTTTGTCCAGCTTTATTGAGATAAACTTACACTTTGTTGTATGTCAGTTGTAAGGTGTACAATGTGATGATTTGATACACGTATGTATTGCGAAGTGTTTACCACAATAAGGTCAGTTAACACATCCCTCACCTCACATATTTAGTTGATATGCTGAGAACATTAAAGCTCTGCTCTCAGAGGAACTTTCAAGTATTCAATACAGTGTTAACCATAGTCACCATGATGTTCTTAGATCCCTGGAATTTATTCACCTTATAACTGAGACTGTGTACAATTTGACGAATATGTCCCCGTTTCGCCCTGTCCTCAGTCCCTGGCAACCACCATTCTACTTTCTGTTTCTATGAGTTCAGTGTTTTTAGATTCCACATATAAATGAGATTATGCAGTATTTGTCATTCTCTGAGTTATTTCATTTGACATAATTCTCTCAAGGTCCATCCACGTTGTCATAAATGCTAGGATTTCCTTCCTTTTTATCACTGAATAATATTCCGGTGTGTGTGCGTGTGACCTTTTCTTTATCCATTCATCCATTGATGGGCACTTAGGTTGTTTCCATGCCTTGGCTATTATGCATAATGTAGCACTCAGCATGGGAATACAGATATCACTTCAAGACAGTGATTTCATCTTCTTTGGATATATACTTATAAGTAGGATTGTTGGATCTTATGATGGTTCTATTTTTAATTTTTCAAAGAATCCCCATACTGTATTCCATAGTGGCTACACCAATTTACATTCCCACTAATGCACCAGGGTTCCTTTTTCTCCATATTCTCACCAGCATTTATTATTTCTTATCTTTTTGACAATAGTGATTCTAAGAGGTGTGAAGTGATACCTCATTGTGGTTTTGATTTGCATTTTCCCTGTGATTAGTGATGTTAAGCACTTTTCTTTGTGTACTTGTTTGTTATTTGTATCCCTTCTTTAGAGAAATGTCTTTTCAAGTCCTTTGCCATTTTTTTATATAGGATAGTTGGGTTTTTTTTTTTTGCTGTTGAGTTGTATGAGTTCTTTATATATTTTGGATATTAACCCCTTATCAGACATATGGTTTGCAAATGTTTTATCGCATTCTGTAGGTTGCCTGTTTATTTTGCTGATTGTTTCTTTTGCTGTGCAGAAGCTTCTTAGTTTGACGTAGGCTTGCCTGTTGATTTTTGCTTTTGTGGCTTGTGATTTTACCCTAAATTTTTTGTCTAGGAGTTTTATGGGTTCAGGTCTTCCATTTATGTCCTTAATCCATTTTGAATTAGTTTTTGTGAGCGATATAAGATAGTAGTCCAATTTTATTTTTTTCATGTGAATTTCTGGTGTTACCAACACCATTTATTGAATAAACTATCCTTTCCCCATTGAGTATTCCTGACTCTCTGTTAAATATTAGTTGAGCATATATGCATAAGTTTATTTCTGGTCTCTTAATTGCACTCTTTTGGTCTGTTTATCTGTTTTTATGCCAGTACCATACTGTTTTGATTACCATGGATTTGTTATATAGCTTGAAATCAGAAAATGTGATGTCTCCAGCTTGGTTCTTTCTCAAGATTGCTTTGGCTACTTCTAGTCTTTTGTGGTTCCATAGGTAATTTAGGATTGTTTTTCTATTTCTGTGAAAAATGTCATTGGACTTTTGATAGAGATTGCATTGACTCTATAAACAGCTTTGCATAATATGAACATTTTAACAATATTAACACTTCCAATCTATGAATGTGGGGTATCTTTCCATTTCTTTATGTCTTCTTCCATTTCTTTAATCAATGTGTTATAGTTTTCAGTGTGTTGATGTTTCACTTCCTTGGTTAAATTTATTCCTATCTATTTTATTGTTTTTGATGCTATTTTAAAAGAGATTGTTTTCTTTTATTCTTTCTAAGACAGTTCATTCAGCATACAACTGATTTCTGGATCCTGAAACTCTACTGAATTCGTTTATTAGTTCTAATAGTTTTTTTTTTTTGGAGTCTTTAGAATGTTCTATATTCAAGATCATGTCTTTTGCAAACCAAGACAATTTTATTTCTTCTTTTCTAATTGGATGCTTTTTATTTATTTTTCTTGTCTACTTGCTCTGGCTAGGACTGCCTGCATTATGTTGAATACAAGTGGTGAGAAGGGGCACCCTTGTCTTATTCCTGATTTTATAGGGAAAGCTTTCAAACTTTCACTGATGAGTATGATGTTAGCTGTGGGTTTGTCATATAGAACCATTATTATGTTGAGATATGTTCCTTCTATACCCAAATTTTGACTTTTTATCATGACAATATTAAGTTTTGTCAAATGCTTTTTCTGCATCTATTGAGATGATCATATGATTTTTGTCTTTCATTCTATTAAAATAGTGTAACATTTATTGATTTGCATATGTTGAAGCATCCTTCCATCCCAGGGATTAATCTTACTTAATCATGGTGTCTGACGCTTCTACCATGCTGTTTAATTCAATTTGCTAGTATTTTGTGGAGGATTTTTGCATCTATATTCAACAGAGATATTGGCCTGAACTATTTTGGGTTTTTTGCCTTGTAGTATCCATGTCTAGCTCTGCTAAAGGGGAAATCATAGCCTTGTGAAATGGGTTTGGGAGTGTTACCTCCTCTTCAGTTTTTGGGAAGAATCTGAGCAGGATCCGTATTAATTATTCTTTAAACGTTTGGTAGAATTCACCGATGAAGCATCTGGTGCTGGGATTTTCATTGTGGGAGGTTGCTGATTACTGATTCAATCTCTTTACTTGTTATTGACCTGTTCAGATTTTCTATTCTTTGTGATTCAGTCTTGGTAGGTTGCATATACCTGGAAATTTATCCATTTCTTCTAGGTTATCCAATTTGTTGGTGTATAATTTTTTATAGTAGTTTCTTATGATCATTTGTATTTGTGTGTTATTACTTGTAACGTCCTCTTTTATTTATAATTCAATTTATTTGAGTCTCCTGTCTTTTTTCTTTGTGAAACTAAAGATTTGTCACTTTTTTATCTTTAAAAAAAACTTAGGTCTGTTAATCTGGTCTATTGTTTTTCTATTCTCTATTTCTTTATTTCTGCTCTTGTCTTTGTTATTTCCTTCTACTAACTGGGCTTGATTTGTTCTTGTTTTTCAAGTTCCTTGAGTCGTAAAGTTTGGTTGTTTATTTGAGATCTTTCTTTTTCTTAAGGGAGGGTGTTATCTGTAGAAACTTCCTTCTTAGCACAGCTTTTGCTTCATCCATATGTTTCTTGCCATATGTTGTCTTTCTATTTTTGTTTCTTTCAAGATTTTTTAAATTTCTTTTTTGATTCCATCTTTGACCTATTGGTTGTTCAGAAATATGTGGTTTAACTTTTGTTTGTGACTTTTCCAGCTTTCCCCCTCTTATTAATATCTGTTTTCTTAACATTGTGGTCAGAAAAGATACTTGATATGATTTCAATCTTTTTAAATTTGTTAAGACTTGTTTTGTGATGTAACATATGATCTATCCCGAATGTCCCTACATGCATTAGAAGAATGTGTATTCTGCTGCTGTTGGAGAGCATGTGTTGCGTATGTCTGTTAGGTCCATTGGTCTAAAGTGTAATCAAATCTAATATTTCCATATTGATTTTCTGTTTGCATAATCTATCTATTGTTTAAAGTGGGGTATTGAAGGCCCCTACTATTATTATTTTGTTGTCTATTACTCTCCTCCTATCTGTTAGTATTTTACGAATATTTAGATGCTCTGATGTTGGGTGCATATACGTTGACAATTCTTATACCCCCTTGAGGAATTGACACTTTTATCATTATTTGATGACTATCTTCGTCTCATTACCAATATTTGCTTAAAGTCTATTTTGTCTAAGTACGGCATCCCCCACTCTCTTTTGGTATTATCAGCTTGCATGGAATATCTTTTTCATCCCTTCACTTTGACCCTATGTTGTCCTTGAAGGTGAAGTGAGTCTCTTGTAGAGAGCGTATTGTGGTTCTTGTATTTTTACCCATCCAGTCACTTTATGTCTTCTGATTGGAGAATTTGAACTATTTACATCTAAAGTAGTTATTAAGGACTTACCAATGTCATGCTGTTGATAGTTCTACAGCTATTTTGTAGTTCCTTTGTTCTTTTCTTCCTCACCTGCTGTCTTCCTTTGTGAACTGATGGTTTTCTTTACTTGCAATCCCTTATTTTTATCATTCTGCATCTACTATAGGTTTTTGTTTTATGATTAACCTGAAGCTTACTTGAAACAATCTTTTTGATACAACAGTCTATATTAAGCACATATTTATTCACTTACATTGCATACAGAAACTACTCCTTTACTCCCCCCCAGTTATATGTTTTTATGTCACAATTTACATCTTTTTATATTATATAGCCATTATCAAATTGTTGTAACTATAGTTATTTTTAATAATTTTGTCCTTTAATCTTTATACTAGGTTTAAGTGGTTAACATCCCACCATATTATAGTAAAGAGTATTCTAAATCTGACTATATACTTACCTTTAACAGTGTGTTGTATATTTTTATGTGTTTCATATTGCTAATTAGTGTCCTTTTGTTTCAACTTGAAGAACTCCTTTCAGTATTTCTTTTAAGGCAGGTCTAATGTGGCTAAACTCCCTCGACTTTTGTTTTGAAAGTCTTTATCTTGCCTTCATCTGAAGGACAGCTTTTTTGGGTAAGGTATTCTTGGTTGGCAGTATTTTTCTCTCAGCACTTTGAATATATCATCCCATTCTCTCCTGGCTTGCAAAGTTTCTGCTGCGACCTGATAGCCTAATGGAATTTCCCTTGAATGAGAAAGTTTTTCTCTTGCTTCTTTTAAAATTCTCTCCTTGTCTTTGACTTTAAACAGTTTTGTTATAATGTGTTTGCAGAAGATCATTGTGGATTGAAATTATCAGGTGACTGATTAGCTTCAAACTTGAGTGTTCAAATCTCCCATTGGTTCTCATCTATTATTTCTTTAAACAGGCTTTCTGCGTCTTTCTCCCTCTCTTCTCCTTCTAGGACTCCAAAGATCCATAGTTTCTTTTAATGGTGTCTTATAAGTCCCATAGACTTTCTTCATTCCTTTTCATTCGTTTTTTTCCTCCTCTGCTGGATAATTTCAAATGATCTGTGTTTGAGCCCACTGATACTTACATCTTCTTGGTCCAGTCTGCTGTTGAAGCTCTTTATTGAATTCTTCAGTTCAGTTACTGTATTCTTTAGCTCCAAAATTTCTGGTTGGTTCTTTTTAATGTTTTGTATCACTTTATTGAGTTTTTCTTTTCTTGTATTGTTTTCATTTCATTAAATTGTTTGTGTTTTCTTGTAGCTCTCTGAGCATCCTTAGAGCACTTACTTTAAATTATTTATTGAGCAATCCCTGTATCTCCATTTCATGGGGGTCAGTTACTACAATAGCACTGAATTCCTTTGGTGGTGTCCTGTTTCCCTAATTCTTCATGATCCCTGTAGCCTTGAGTATATTTCTGTCCGTGTGAAGAAGGAGTCACCTCCTCCAGAATTTATGGACTGACTTTGTTAAGGAAATACATTTACCTGCAGTGGGGACATGGTAGAGCATGCTTTGACCCCACACCTAGTAGTGCAGCCTGCCAAGTCCAGGGTGTGTGGTGGATCCAGGTCCAGAGAAGCATGGTGTCTCATCACCTTAGACCACGGTGTCCACAGCATCAACAACTGCATGGTCCTTGGTGAGCACTGTGGGGGGGTCTGTAGAGGCTGCTAACACTGTTGTGGTCCTCAGCAGCACCTCCTGGTCCAGTGGCTAGGTACCAGGGCAGGCAACAGTAGTGCTGGAGTGGGTGGTGTGCACATTCTCAGCTGCAGGGGCCAGTTGAAGGTGACTGTGTAGTGGTAGGGGCTGGTTGCAGACAAACACATAGTGGTGTGGGCCAAGGCCAGCAGCAAAGGCCAGAGCCAGCTGTGGGCACACTGGCAGCTTTCAGAGCCCTGAATGTCAGCATGCATTCCTGTGGCTTTGGGGTCTCACCTCGGGTGCACACAGCTGTAGAAGCCAGTGATGAGAGTCAGGCTGGTGGGGTGCACATGCACAGCTGAATGGGCTAGTTGCAAGATAACTCAGAAGTTCAGGCCATTGAAAGGTGACAGAGCCAGAACCAAGCCCACAAGCAGCTGTGGGGGCTCTGACTCTTGGTATCTACTACTGTAACTGCAGAGTCTTGCCATGGGCACACAGCAGTGGTGCCAGTGTCAGGGTTTGGACCAGAGTTGTGCGGGTGCACATCTGAGCAATGTAGCTGTAGTGAGCCCAGTGGTTCAGACAAGTGGCTGGAGATAGGGCTGAATCTGAGCCCATAAGGAACTGTAAGATCTCATCATGGGCACACACACAGAAGTGAAGGCCAGTGATGAGGATCAGGCTGGTGGCACACAAGTACACAGCTGGAGGGGCTAGCCTCAAGCTCATACTGACAGTGGTGCGGGCCAGCCTTGGGGCTATAGGCTAGTATCTTGTACTCACACAGCTATAGAGGCTTGGGCTGGCTACCAGTGTGGATCTCAGGCACTGGCATGGGCGGGGGAGGCACCGGGGAGGGGCTCAGGTGGCTGATGTCTGGAATGTGAATACTTATGTGGTGCAAACTGGTGAAATCTGTATGGGGTCCATGGCAGCTCTGCGTGCCGATGGTTTCTTCAGTGGCAAAAGCTGTTGGGAGTTCTCTGCAGAACAGTTATTGTGAACTGCAGCTGCTCCCACTACGGGGCTGATATTGCAGCCCCTGTTCTTCTTTGTTCTTGTCTCTATGCATCTCAGCTTTGCTGGTCTCTGGGTGAGGCGAAACCAAAGTGAGTCCTTCCTGCAGTGTCCCAAATGGCTGGGGAAGCTAGCCCCTCACCTCCTTCTCCCTTTCCCGGTTAGGGCAATTCTTTCTAGCTGAAGAATTCCCTCTTGGCGCTGAGCCATGCCAGCCTGGAGGTGGAATGACCCAGAGAGTGAAGCTGTTCTTCCTTCCTTTATTGTGCAGTGATTCCGGCATGTCTTGTTCCACTGTGTTGCTGAAGTTTCTTAAGCAGACTCCTGATCTCTCCCAGAGCTGCTTTTGCTCATGGATTGTTGTCTAATTGTTGATCTTTGTGGGGAGATGGAGGCTGGGGTCTCCTACTTTACCATCTTGGTGATGTCCACTCCTGAATTAATTTTTCTTAGTTTCCCTCAAACTTCCATGTTTTCTTGGCTGCAGGTATGTGGAGGATTTATTTTGCCTTCTATAATGTTTTGGAGAGTTAAGTTTTTGAAAGCAGATGTGTTTTGTGATTATGACACATAGTTGTCATCTCAATAATTGAGGTCTTACTCCTACTATTGGAAAGATATCTTCTGATAAAAACAAACTGAGAAGATACTAATAATAATAGTTGGCATTTGTTGAGTGCTAGTTCGTAAACCTCAGTCTAAGGATTATACATGGATCATTGTACTGAATCTTACCACAGCACTATGAGTCAGGGGATATTATTTCCCTTGTTTAAAATCAATAAATTGAGCTGAGAGAGGCTAACTAACTTGCCTAAATTCAGGCAACTAATAAATATGGGAGCAATAAACCTTAGTTCTATTATCAAACTAATTTAGTTAAAATTGCTAACTATATCCAAATTTTCACAAAAATTCAGCCTTTGGGGGTTTTAAAACATTTTCAATTATGTTTGAAAGATCCTTTTGAGAGTACAGATAGAAATAAAATCAAAATTATATAATGTCGCCATTTTGCTCCTGATGCATTAGAAAGAACCACACAGTGTAGAGGATGAATGCTTCTTACCTTCTACAGTTGGGAAAATACTTCACATGCACCTGGGGACTGACAACAATTTATTCTGAGAGGAAGAGCTGTGCCTTTTCTTTAACTAGACACACTGTATCCAGACCATACTGTGTATCTAAATGCATAATGCTTTTAATGTAATGGAATAATTGAATGTCTGTGCAGACTATTGTTTTTCCTGAGTAGAATGCATGCATATATTTAACTATTGATTGTATTTTCTAATAAAATAGAAACATATTATCAACATGAGTTTTAAGGAAATGAATGAATTCATTTCTACTCATAGTAATATGCAGCTATCACCAGTAGATATCAGTGGAGAACTACCATCTTACTCAATTATGTTACTACAGTTTGCTTGTCACACATACTTGGTGTTCTATAAATGTTTGGTGAATGAATAAATTAAATATTGCTAACTTGGATAATGAAAAATTTTCCTTCCTTGAACATATCATGCACTATTACATCTGGTTGGCATCAACCTCATTTATTTCTCTGCTTGAAATTCTATTTTTATTTCTCCCTCAAGAAAAATTTACTCCTATTAGCAGACTCTCCAACAATTCCTCTAATCTGCCCCTCTCAAAATAGTTGTTTTTTTAAAATGTTAACTCTTTATTGACAATATGTTAGACAGATTTCCTAATAACTCATCAAGAAATGTATATCTATACTTTTCTTAAAAAATGGCTTTGCTTTAGGGGACTTCTTTTTTATATTATTGAGATATAACTGACATATTGTTATATTTGCTTCAGGTGTACAACATAATGATTTGATATTTGTGTATATTGCAAAAGGATCACCACCGTAAGTCTAGTTAACATCTGTCACCATACATAGTTACAAATTTTTTTCTTGTGATGACAATTTTAAATTCTACTCTCTTTGCAACTTTCACTGCTTTCAAATATCACTACAGTATTATTGACTATTGTCACCATGCTGTACATCGCATCTCCATGACATTTATTTTATAACCAGAAATTTGTACCTTTGACTGCCTTCTCCCAACCCCCACCTCTGGCAATCACCAATCTGTTCTCTGTATCTATGAGCATGTTTTGTTTTTTCTTTCAGCTTCCACATATAAGTAAGATTACATGATATTTGTCTTTCTTTGTCTGCCTTATTTCACTTAGCATAATTCCCTTAAGGTCTTAAGGTCCATCCATATTGTCCCAAATAGCAAGATTATCTTCATTTTCATGTCTGAATAATATTCCACTGTGTATAATTACTAAATTTTCTTAACCATTCACCCATTGATAGGTTATTTCCATATCTAGGCTACAGTAAAAAATGCTACAATGAGCATAGGGGTTTTGAACTTTTTGAACCAGTGCTATCGTTTTCTTCAGATAAATATCCAGAAGTGAATTGCTGGATCATGTGGTAGTTCTATATGCAGTCCTCTAAGGAACCTCCATGTTGTTTCCCACAGTGGCTGCACCAATCTACATTTTCACTAACAGTGCACAAGGGTACCCTTCCTCCACATCCTTGACAACACTTGTGATGTCTTGTCTTTTGGATAATAGCCATTCTAGTAGATGTGAGGTGATATCTCACTGTGGTTTTGATTTGCAATGCCTTGATGATTAGTGATGTTGAGCAACTTTTCATGTACCTGTTTGTCGTCTGTAAGTTGTCTTTGGAAAAACATCTATTCAGATCCTCTGCCCATCTTTTAATAATATTGTTTATTTTTTTTTTTTGCTATTGAGTTGTATGAGTTCTTTATGTGTTTTGGATATTAACCCCTTATCAGATACATGATTTGAAAATATTTTCTTGCATTTGATAGGTTTCCTTTTCATTCTCTTGGTGGTTTCCTTTGCTGTGCAGAAGCATTTTAGTTTGATGTAGCCACACTTGTTTATTCTTGCTTTTGTTGCCTTTGCTTTCGGTGTTAGATCCAAAAAGTCACTGCAAAGACTGATGTCAAAGAACTTACCACCTATGTTTCCTTCTAGGAGTTTCATGGTTTCAGGTCTTACATTCAAGTCTTTAATCCACTATGAGTTAATTTTTCTGTGTAGTGTAAGATAGTGGTCCACTTTCATTCTTTTGCATGTGGCTTTCCAGTTTCTGAATACCATTCATTGAAGAGTTATCCTTTCTCCATTGTAGATTCTTATATCTTTTGTCATAAATTAATTAACCGTATATGCATGAGTGTATTTCTGGGCTCTCTATTCTGTTCCGTTGATCTATGTGTCTGTTTTTATGCCAGTACCATACTGTTATGATTACTATAGATTTGTAATATAGTTTGAAATCAGGGAGCATGATGCCTCTAGCTTTGTTATTCTTTCTCAAGATTGCTTTGGCTATTTGAAGTCTTTTGTGGTTCCATACAACTTTAAGGTTTGTTTGTTGTATTTCTGTTAAAAATACCATTAGCATTTTGATATGGATTGCATTGAACCTGTAGAGTCAATGTGCTGTGAACATTTTAACAATATCAATTCTTCCAATCCATGAGCACAATATATCTTTCCATTTGTTTGTTCTTCTCCAATTTCATTCAGCAATGACTTATAGTTTTCAATGTACAGGTCTTCAATGTCCTTGGTTAAATTTATTCCTAGATATTTTATTCTTTTTGATGCAATTGTAAATGGGATTGTTTTCTTAATTTATCTTTCTGATAGTTTGTTGTTAGTGTATAGAAATGAAACAGATTTTTGTATATTTATTTTGTATCCTGTAATTTTACTCAATTCCTTTATTAGTTCTAATGGTTTTTTGGTAAAGTCTTTAGAGTTTTCTGTACATAGTATGTCGTCTGCAAATAATGACAGTTTTCTACCTTTTTTCTGATTTGGATGCCTTTTATTTATTTTTCTTGCCTAATAGCCATGGGTAGAACTTCCAATACTATGTTGAATAAAAGTGGTAAGAGTGGACATTTTTATCTTGTTCCTCATCTTAGAAAAAAGGCTTTCAGCTTTTCACCGTTGAATACGATGTTAGTTGTGGGCTTGTCACATATGGCCTTTATTATGTTGAGTTACGTTCCCTCTATACCTGGTTTATTGAGAGATTTTATCATAAATGGATGTATTTTGTTAAATCCTTTTCCTGCATTCATCGAGTCGATCATGTGGTTTTCATCTGTCATTTTGTTAATGTGCTGTATCACACTGATTTGCAGATGTTGAACCATCTCTGCATCTCTGGAATACATCCTACTTGATCATGGTATTTAATCTTTTTAATGTACTGTGGAATTTGGTTTGCTAATATTATGTTGAGGATTTTTGCATCTATGTTCATCAAAGATATTGGCCTGTAATTTTGTTTTCTTGTGGCATCTTTTTTTGGTTTTGGTATCAGGGAAATGCTGGCCTCATAAAATGAGTTTCGAAGTGTTCCCTCCTCTTCTATTTTTTGGCAGATTTAGTATGAATTTCTCTTTGAATGTTTGCTAGAATTCACCAGTGAAGCCATCTAGACCTGGACTTTTGTTTGTTGAGAGGCTTTTGATTACTTATTCAATCTCCTTACTAGGAAGCTGTCTATTCAGATTTCCTATGATTTAGTCTTAGTAGGTTGTATGTTTCCAGGAATTTATCCACTTATTCTAGGTTGTCCAATTTGTTGATACATAATTGTTTGTAATAGTTGTCCTTTTATCACCTTTACTCATAGATGTTTAATAAGGAATTCCCTAAGTATGTATTTAATTACTTTTGCTAGGTTGAAATATCTTCATTTTTATCAATAATTTTATTTAATGTAATATTATCTGATAAGTAATATTCTATGTATAATTTATATTATGCATGTTTATATAATACTTGATGTTTGGATGCATATAAATACAGAATATTTCAGGGTAAGCTCAGTCTTTAAACTTGTTCATTTTACTCAAAATAATTTCACAATTTCTCAAGCCTAGTCTATAAAGCGAAAACTAAGAGTGCTTTTGGCTTTTCTGGTCATTAGATGACCTCCTGCCTTTCCTGAAATTCCTTCCTCGTGCTAACTTCTGTTATACAGAACACTCCTTCCCTGATTAGAATTTCAGGCTACCTCTTACGCAGGTACCATTGTAGGCAGAAGCACAACACTTTAACTCAATCCCAGCTACACTGTAAAGTCTATTCTCACCATTGGACAATCAGAAAATGTCAATTGCCAGGCATCAGCATTCTCTACAATCGGAAAATATCAAGGAACAAAACAGGGACAGTTCCTGCTCTCTTGGTGTCTATACTCAATAATTATAACACATTTATAAATTATATAATTAGAAATGATGTTAGCAAATAAGTTCTATTAAAATATTATTTCCTAATTTAATTTCTTGTTTGAATATTGCTAAAGTTCTGCTCTTATGAGAAGTTTTTGTTTATAATTATAAGGTTACTTGATCTCTCTTTTATTGGAATTTGGTTATAGTCATTATCTGAATCAAACTATTTGGCATTTATTTCTGGGCCTACAAATTGTTTTCTTAAAAAGACTGAAGTTCATTGCTTATGTGTGTGTTTATAAGAACACATATTTGGGGTCAAAATGAATGAGGTCAAATTCCAGTTCTCTAGGGAAAATTACTTGATGTCTTTTCCTCAGTTTCCTTATCCTTAAAAAGGGAGATGATGTTGATGCAAGATTAGTCCCTACCTCACAAGGTTTTTGTGAGGAGTAAATGAAACAGTGCATATTAAGTAGATATACAATTATCTTAAGCTACCACTCTTATTATCTTCTTAGAACAGCACTTTTGAAGAGTGGAAATGTTATCAACATATGAATATTATAAATCTAGATAAGAATTCCAGCTCTGATCTTTACTAATTGTGTGATGTTTGACAAAATATCTCGTCTCTTAGAATTTTACTTTCTTTTTCTATATTTAGGAAATATGTAAAAATATTGGCTTTTTATGAATATTAACTAAGATAAGACATGTAAAGTGCCTAGCAGTACTTGCCATATAGTACACTGTCATTCATTTAAATTTTTCCTTAACTTTCTCCAGATAGTGGATGATATGTCCATTTATAAATGAAAAACAAACAAAATAATAGATCCTTCTATCAAAAGATGCTTAATAATTCCTCTAGTCTGAAGGTTTGAGCTTGAGAAACTGCAATCTAATTCTGACCCTTCACTTAAATCATCATAGTAGTTAGTGCTTTGTAAAATCCAGTTGATTCAGATCTGTTGAAAAAAATGTTTAACACCTATCAGATGTCAAATAATGAATTTGGTCTTCATTTTGAACATAATACTCTGTCTTTAAATTAAAAAAACGAAATATTTCAATATATTTTCAGTGTTATGATATCAACACAGAAGTATTGGTGGCATTGTCATAGAATCAGATTGTACAGCATAGTGTGGAGTACAGAGAAGTTTGGGCTGATGCCACAGGTAAAACTTGGAGAAGTGAATGAATAAAAATACTGTATTTGGAAAGGGAGTACAGGTTAATGCGTGAGACATGGAACATCCTGGCCAAGGCAGGGAACTATGAGAAGACCTAGCTACCTAGAGCTTGGAGTATGAGCTACAAAGAAAAAGAGAGGACTTTTGAGAAGCAGACCAAGGACTTGGGTCTTATGCTCATTAGCTGTGACAGTGGCTTTATGGTTCCTTAGTGGAAACAAGAGTCATGATGGGTTTAGAGATTGGGGAGAGGATAGTCATTACCCTTGTTTCTCCCCTACTCTTCATTCAAAACAGTGCTCCTTTAAATGATTTATAATGTAAAGTTTCCTTGAAATTCCTTCATTAATTTAATCAGTAAATATGTATTAAGTGGCTGTCATATACCAGGTACTGTTCTAAGCTCTGGGGATTCAACAGTGACCAAAATAGATAAAAATCTCTATCTTCCTGGAGCTTATACTCTAGGGACAGGAAGAATGGCACTAATCAAGAGAAATAGGTAAAATATAAAGTATTTAATAAGGTGATTAGAACTAAAATAAGCAGTAAAGTGATAGAAGAGATAGTGAATGAGAGTAGGGTGTAGAAATTTAGAAAGAGTGGCCAGGTAAGGCATAACTAAGAGTGTAATCTTTGGGGAAAGATATAAAAGAGGTAGCATAAAGTGTTCTCTGTTTAAACTAAAATGATAAAGATTATTTTACGTAACATGGACCTAATGCATCATTTTAGCAGATGAATATGACTAAACTTTTAGATAAAATGTATCAGCCTGGCTGCAGCATGTAAAATAGACTTAAGCTAGGCAAGATTCTAGGTAACAGGCTCCATTCATAGGTTGCTGAGACAGTCCGGATGGAGAGTTAGTGGCAAATTATGACAGAAATCATAGGGATGGAAAAGATGCAGTGGCAAGGAAGGCAAGACAGACAAAGAAATCTTTAGGAAATAAAATTGACACAACTTTGTAATAAAATGCATGTAGAGGATAATTAAACATAAAGTTGGATAACTCAGCTTTTTGGATGACATTATAGGGTACAGATTTTAGCAAAGGAAGACTTGTAAAGTAATATATTAAGACTTAGCTTCATGAAAGTTCAGCTCAGCAGCTATCTAGTAGCTAGTTCAGTAATATATTCCTAGTGCCTGGCATTACACCTGCCATATAGAAAGTCAGTAAATACTTGTTCAATCAATGAACGAATAGATTGTGTTAAATTTGAAGTGATTGTGACTTCAAGGAATTGCATAAGTGGAATGCTAAAGAACAAGTCTTGGAGTGAATGTGTGGATTTGCGAATCCTTAAAATCAAGGTAGTAGTTAAAATTTTAAAAAAATGAACAGAGTTGGAAAGGTAAGCATGTTTAGAGATCATGAATTTAGATTGATGAACACAGAGATACGTGCCTTCTGATGGTGAGGGAAGAATAGCACAAATAACACCCTTTATTCCCTTCATTTAGACTTCATTGTTAGCACTTTGCAAGGTTCTCCCTCTTTATCCACTGCTGACATTATATGCCATAATTCTTGGAAAGTTCAGTATGCATTTAAAAGTACATGGCTATAGGGGCTGGCCCCGTGGCCGAGTGGTTAAGTTCGCGCGCTCTGCTGCAGGCGGCCCAGTGTTTCGTTGGTTCGAATCCTGGGCGCGGACATGGCACTGCTCATCAAACCACGCTGAGGCAGCGTCCCACATACCACAACTAGAGGAACTCACAACAAGAAATACACAACTATGTACTGGGGGGCTTTGGGGAGAAAAAGGAAAAAATAAAATCTTTAAAAAAAAAAAAAAAGTACATGGCTATATAATCGAGGTACCACCATCAAAATCAAGATATTAACATTGATACACTGAAATCACCTAATCTACAGATTACATTCAGAAATAACCAATTATTCCAATAACGTCATTAATAGCAAAGATTCCAGTCCAGGATAATACACTGCATTTATTTGTTATACATCTTTAGCCTTTAATTTAGAACAATTTCTCCATTTTCCCTCTTGACTTTCACTATCTTTGCATTTTTTTATTGAATTTATAATAGGTTACATCCAATGTGAGATTTCATTTGTGCATTATTTCTTGACTGTCACCACGTAGGTGCTCCCCTTCACTCCCAGTGCGCCCCCACCCTCCTTCCCATGGTAACCACTGAACTGTTTTCTTTGTCCCAGTATTTGTTTATATTCCACATGAGTGAAATCATACAGTGTTTGTCTTTTTCAGACTGGCTTATTTTGCTTAGCATGATGCCCTCTGGGTCCTTGCATGTTATTGCACATGGGATGAATTTGTCTTTTATTCTGGCTGAGTAGTATTCCATTGTATATATATACCACATCTTTTTTATCCAATCATGGGTCGATGGGCACTTGGGTTTCTTCCTGGCTATTGTGAATAGTGCTGCAGTGAACATAGGGGTGCATATGTTACTTTGGATTGTTGATTTCAAATTGTTTGGGTAGACACCCAGTAGTGGGTTAGCTGGGTCATATGGTAGGTCTATTTTTAGCTTTTTGAGGAATCTCCATACTGTTTTCCATAGTAGTTACACCAGTTTGCCTTCCCACCGGCAGTGTGTGAGGGTTCCCTTCTCTCCACACCCTCTCCAACATGTTGTTTTTAGTCTTAGTGATTATAGTCATTTTAACAGGCATAAGGTGGTATCTTAGTGTTGTTTTGATTCAATTTCCTTGATGATTAGTGATGTTGAACATCTTTTCATGTGTTTATTGGCCATCTGTATATCTTCTTTGGAAAAATATCTGTTCATCTCCTCTGCCCACTTTTTGATCGAGTTGTTTGCTTTTTTATTGTTCATTTCTGTGAGTTCCTTATGTATTATGGAGATTAACCCCTTGTCAGATATATGATTTGCAAATATTTTCTCCCAATTGATGAGTTGTCACTTTGTTTCGATCCTAGTTTCTTTTGCATTGCAGAAGCTCTTTAGTCTGATGAATTTCTACTTTAGTTTTTCTCGTTTCCCTTGTCTGAGAGGACGTGGTGTTTGAAAAGTTCCTTTTAGTTTGATGTCAAAGAGTGTACTACCAATATTATCTTCCAGGAACTTTATACTTTCAGTACATATCTTTAACTCTTTGATCCATTTTAAGTTTATTTTTGTGTATGGTGTGAGATAGTGGTCTACCTTCATTCTTTTGCATGTGGCTGTCCAATTTTCCCAACACCATTTATTAAATAGACTATCTTTTCACCATTGTATGTTCTTGGTACCTTTGTCAAAGATTAGCTGACTGTAGATGTGTGGTTTTATTTCTGGCCTTTCAGTTCTGTTCCATTGATCTGTGTGCCTGCTTTTGTACCAGTACCACGCCATTTTGGTCACTATGGCTTTGTAGTACATTTTGAAGTCAGGGATTGTGATGCCTCCAGTTTTGTTCTTTTTTCTCAAGTTTGCCTTAGCAATTCAGGGTCTTTGATTGCCCCATATGAATTTTAGTATTTTTTGCTCTATTTCTGTGAAGAACGTCACTGGGATTCTGATAGTAATTGCATTGAATCTGTAGATTGCTTTGGGTAATATGGACATTTTAACTATGTTTATTCTTCCAATCTGCGAGCAAGGAATCTCTTTCCATCTCTTTAAGTCATTATCAATTTCTCTCAGTAATATCTTATAGTTTTCTTTGTATAAGTCCTTCAACTCCTTGGTTAAATTTATTCCTAAGTACTTTAATTTTTTAGTTGTGATAGCAAAGGGAATTATATTTTTGAGTTCTCTTTCTGTAAGTTCGTTATTGGAGTATGGAAAAGCAACTGATTTTTGTAAGTTGACTCTGTACCCTGCAAATTTACTGTACTTGTTAATTATTTCTATTAGTTTTCCAATGGATTTTTTTGAGTTTTCTATATATAAGATCATGTCATCTGCAAACAATGAGAGTTTCACTTCTTCACTCCCTATTTGGATTCCTTTTTTTTCCTTTCTCTTGCCTAATTGCTATGGCCAAAACCTCCAGCACTATGTTGCATAAGAGTGGTGATAGTGGGCATCCTTGTCTCGTTCCTGTTCTCAGGGGGATGGTGCTCAGTTTTTGCCTATTGAGTATGATGTTGGCTGTGGGTTTTTCATATATGGCCTTAATTATGTTGAGGTAATTTCCTTCTATCCCCATTTTGTTAAGAGATTTAATCATAAATGGCTGTTGGATCTTCTCAAATGCTTTCTCTGCGTCTATTGATATGATCATGTGATTTTTATTCCTCAATTGTTGATGTGGTGTAATCACATTGATTGATTTGCGGATGTTGACCATCCCTGTGTCCCTGGTATAAATCCCACTTGATGGTGATATATGATCCTTTTGATGTATTGCTGAAGTGGGGTTGCCAAAATTTTGTTGAAAATTTTTGCATCTATGTTCATCAGGGATATCGGTCTGTAGTTCTCCTTTTTTTGTGTGGTCTTTGTCAGGCTTTGGTATAGAGTGATGTTGTCCTTGTAGAATGTGTTAGGAAGTGTTCCATCCTCCATAATTTTTTGGAATAGCTTGAAAAGGATAAGTATTAAATACTCTCTGAAAGTTTGGTAGAATTCCCCAGGAAAGCCATCTCGTCCTGGGGTTTTATTCTTTGGGATGCTTTTGATTGCTGTTTCAATCTCTTTCCTTGTGATTTGTCTATTCAGATTGTCTATTTCTTCTTGACTCAGCTTTGGGAGGTTGTAAGAGTCTAAGAATTTACCCATATCCTCTAGGTTATCCATTTTGTTGGCATATAGTTTTTCATAGTATTCTCTTATAATCCATTGTATTTCTGTGGAGTCTGTTGTTATTTCTCCTCTTTCATTTCTGAGTTTGTTTATTTGAGCTTTCTCTCTTTTTTTCTTTGTAAGTCTGGCTAGGGGTTTGTCAATTTTATTTATCTTCTCAAAGAACCAGCTGTTTGTTTCATTGATCCTTTCTACTGCCTTTTTTGTTTCAATAGCATTTATTTCTGCTCTGATTTTTATTATTTCTCTCCTTCTGGTGACTTTGGGTTTTGTTTGTTCTTCTTTTTCTAATTCAGTTAGGTGTAATTTGAGATTGCTTATTTGGGATTTTTCTTGTTTGTTCACGTGGGCCTGTATTGCTATAAATTGCCCTCTTAGGACTGCTTTTGCTGCATCCCATATGAATTGGCATGGTGTGTTTTCATTCTCATTTGTCTCAAAATGTTTTTTCATTTCTCCTTTAACTTCTTCGATGATCCATTGCTTGTTTAATAGCATATTATTTAGTCTCCACATCTTTGTCCCTTTCTCAGCTTTTTTCTTGTAATTACTTTCTAGCTTTATAGCATTATGATCAGAGAAGATGCTTGTTATTATTTCAATTTTTTAAAATTTATAGAGGCTTGCTTTGTTTCCCAACATATGGTCTATCCTTGAGAATGTTCTGTGCACACTTGAGAAGAATGTGTATTCTGCTGTTTTTGGATGGAGTGTTCTATATTAAGTCCAACTGTTTTAGATTTTTGTTTAATTCCCCTGTTTCCTTGTTGATTTTCTGTCTGGATGATCTGTCCAATGATGTGAGTGGGGTTTTGAGGTCCCCTACTATTATTGCATTATTTTTGATATTTTCTTTTAGGTTCGTTAATAGTTGCTTTATGAACTTTGGTGCTCCTGTGTTGGGTACATAGATATTTATAACTATTATTTCTTCTTGATGGAGTGTCCCTTTGATCATTATATATTGCCCCTCTTTGTCTCTCTTTACCTGCTTTATCTCAAAGTCTGCTTTGTCTGATATAAGTATTGTGACACCTGCTTTCTTTTGTTTGTCATTAGCTTGGAGTATTGTCTTCCACTCCTTCACTCTGGGCCTGTATTTGTGATTGGAGCTGAGATATGTTTCCGGGAAGCAACAAATTATTGGATCTTGTTCTTTAATCCATCTTGCCACTCTGTGTCTTTTTATTGGAGAGTTCAGTCCTTTTACATTGAGGGTGATTATTTATGTATGAGGGCTTAACGCTGTCATTATATCACTCGTTTCTGGTTTTGCTGCATTTCCTTTGTTTCTTGTCCTGTGTGTTTGGTCTACCCTTTGAGTTATGCATAAATTATCCATGAATTACCTTTGATTATGCTGATTCACTCCTCTATGTTGTCCACATGGGCATTCAGGGAATCTGTATTTTGTTCTATCTCTTCCATTTTGTCTTTCATCTCTAATATTTCTGATTGATTCTTCTTTATAGTTTCAATCTCTTTTGTGAAGTAGCTCCTGAACTTGTTGAATTGTTTCTCTATATTCTCTTTTACTTCATTGTGTTTTTTGACAATAGCTATTTTGAATTCATTGTCATTTAGTTTACTTATTTCTGTGTCCTCAGGACTTAGTTCTGGGTACTTGTCATTCTCTCTCTTGTCTGGAGATTTGATGTTGTGTCTGATGTTGGAAGGTTAGCTCTTCCTCATTCTATTATTTGGTTGCAGTTACAGCCTATCAGCACTGGATGGGGGTCGAGAGCAGCATATTCTGAGCCCTCTGCCTTCAGCCAAGATGGCATGGTTCAGGTGAGGGGAGGGGTGCTGTCTCCTGTGTGCAGTCCTGAGTTGCCTGATCAGTTCTCACTATCTGGTCTCCTGGGGTCTTGGCTTGATGAGGTCACCCCCACTGGAAAGCTTTCTCCCCATTAGAGGGCTTCCCTCTAGGCTGCAAAGGCTCTAGGGAGTCCTGGGTGATCCCATGGATCTGTGACCCCTCCCCCACTCCTTCCCTCATGGAGCCACCTGCAGCAGTGACTGCAGTCTTTAGGGGAGGGAGTGAAGTTCTCTCTTACGCTGTTCTAGCTCCCCCGAGGGGGGCTCCAGCCTCTCCACCCTCCATCATGTGGCTGGGGTGACTCTGAGGATTTTTGTGCTTTTAGGGTATTTTTAGTTGGAATATGGTTACTCCTTTTTGTTGTATGTTGGAGGGGAGAGAGTCCCAGGCAAGCTCACCATGATGCTGACGTCTTATCTTTGCATTTTTGAGGATTACATGCCAATTATTTTGTAAAATTTCCTCAATTTGGGTTTTTATGTATTTTCCTCAAAATTAGACTCCATTAGCCAGGTATCTTGTAAAATAGCAACTATAGAAAATATTCTCATTTTTTTGAGGTGAAATTTACATAACATAAAATTAAACATTTTAAAATGAATGTCTATCTGTCATTTTTTCCTTCTGGGATTTCCAGTGTACGTATGCTGGTACACTTCATGGTTTCCCACAGGCCATTTGGTTCTGTTTACTTTTCTTAATTCTACTCAATGGTCTGATCTTCAAATTCACTGTTTATTTTTTCTTCCTCCTTAAACCTCCTGTTGGAACTTTCTAGTGATTTTTTATTTTAGATATTGTACTTCTCAGCTCCCAAATTTCTATTTACTTTTGATAATTTCTCTCTTTTTATTGATATTCTCATTTTGTTCTTAAGTTGTTTTGTGGTTCTCTTCATTCTTTGCCCATGGTTTCCTTTAGCATTTTGCAGATTTTCCCAAACTCTCTTGGCAAAGCCTGTATTCCTTGTCATGTTTGGTCACTGAAGTCTCTGTTCATTATCTCAGGGGTCAGCTAGTGACCTGACAGGGATTTCCTTAAACATCTTGAGCCAAAAAAGAGAGACAAAAAAACATACTACTTTACCCCAACTTTGAAGCATGGCCATGAGCTGGGCACTCCTTCAATGCTAAGCCAGGCCACCTACAGCTCTGTCTTTACCTCTTTGTAAGACTTTGTAGTTTTGTCTTTACTTTCTCCTTGCACAGAGCCCACAGATTCAGTGCAAGCTGAGGGTCCTCTCAGGGCTTCCCTGAACTTGTGTCTGGACCTGAAAATGTGCACTGCACTCTCTCTTACCCTAATAAATGCAGACGTCCTTTGAGCTCTTATTCCCTCCAGAGACTTTCTCCTTTACCTTCTCCTTGGGCTTTTGGGGCTTTCTGCCACTTTCCCTGTCTGCTATCTCATATCCCAGTGGGCTTAGACAGTATGTATCTTTAAATCTTCCAGCAGATATAGATGTGTAGACAGCCTCTCCAGCCTGAGGAAGACAGGAAAGAAGGGGCAAAACAAAAGCCAGCCTCTGTGCTGGTGCCTGAGGGAATTACAAACATATCAAAATGCACAACCGCAGCATTTTAAGACCAAGGTCAATATTAGCCCCCTGGACCCGGCAATCTGGTAGTTGGTATTCACCACCATCATGCTAGGGAATGGGAGATGGTAGGCAGGTGAACAAAAATGCCACAATGATCTCTTACTAAAAATCAGCTGTCCTTTTCTTCATTAAGCAGTCCTCTGGTAGAAAGTTTTGGATTAGATTCTAGAGTTCCAAAAAAATTGATACCATCAGTCTTTGCCAGATTGTAATTGTTTCAGTGGAAGTACTGGTTGTTTGAATGTCCTGCTCTGCATTTTCCATGATGTTACTTCTGTGAAAAATATTCTCATCTTATACATTATTTTATTCTTTATATGTTTAGTGTTTACCAATATATATTGAGCTCTAGAGCTTAAATAGAAATTCAGTTCTGATTCTACTTTTTTGCACAAATATTTGTGTTTTCCATTTATGAAATATCATTTGTTTTGTTTTGCTTCTTTTTATTGATTTTTAGGTTTAGTATCTTGATGTAGAGCCCTAGGTGTGATTCACTAGCATAATGATCCACGCTGTTAGAAGTGAGAAAGTACCAATTTTAGTTAGGTACAAATATTCAAGCACTATGGATAGTGGCATTGATACAATCTTGTGACCATTAGTATGACTCCAAGAAAATTTCTCTTATAATATTTATTTTTTAAATTCTAACAAAAGTCTGCCTTGGTAGATATAAAATTT
This sequence comes from Equus quagga, assembly GCF_021613505.1. Taxonomy (NCBI): domain Eukaryota; kingdom Metazoa; phylum Chordata; class Mammalia; order Perissodactyla; family Equidae; genus Equus; species Equus quagga. The sequence continues at coordinate 3,797,589 of NC_060281.1, forward strand.
GGACAGTGCATTTCTATTTAGCTGATTATGAAAATAGAGTGAATAAACATCCTGTAAAGTAATGCATATAGATTTGGGGCTTTCTTATTAGCATTTCCTTTTTACTTTAATGAAAGTTAATATTTTATCCATATTTTCCTGATATAACAGTATATATATATAAAGTGTTTTTTTAACTTTAATTCTGAATGAAATTGTTCAAATTAGAAAAGAATTAGATTTAGTTAATTTAATTGACCACAACCAACCATAAACATTACCTCAACCATGTGGTCACCAATAAGATTACCCTGGAGGAATTAGTTCAAGTAATGATGTTTATTATTTTCTACATGCTATTGCTCACTTCAACATACACCTGGTTTGAGTAACTGTATGATATAAGGATTCAATTTAGAGACTTAAATTCTAAATTATATGTTGAGCTAATCAGACCAGACTCCTCTTTTAATGGAAATAATAAATGATGGAAGTTATAATTTCATTACAGAAGAACATTTTTGGATTAATTGAATTGAGATAGAGTTTTCGCTAAATTTTTAAATTTCATTTTTTTCTTTTCATTTTTACATACGTTATCCTTTATAATTGTATCTAACTCTATGGTTCTCTTAAAAATATGACAATATTTTCTTTAATATGCAAGTGTACCCATGCTTTATAATTCTATTCTCTGCTCTTTCTTCCTGACAGCTGCCAGACGACAGAGAGTGGCCCATTTGGCTTACACACCAAGACTAACTCCTCCTGTACTTTGCTCTACTGCATGAGATGTTTTATTAACATCTAACTAGAGCAGCCTTATGTCTCTGGACTGCAAATAAGAATTACTCTGGGAGAGGCCTGGAATTTCTTCCATTATATACTGGAATGGGGCCAAAGGCTGACTACTTGATTTTGAGCCTAGTGACAGATTTAGTATCTGTTTTCTCAAGAAGCCAAGAGATTTGAAACATGTTCAAAGCCTGTCCTGTTCCCTAAGATCTGAGATATTATAACTTCGAATCTCAGCCATTATCTTCTGAGTTTGACAACAACCAGTGTATTGAATGAGAAGATTATGAGGGTGTTCACATGCACCTAACAGAGAGAGAAGACAAAAAATAATTTTTTTTCCTCTTTTGGTTTCATTAGAATAAAAATCTTTAACTCTGAGGAGATGAGTTGCAGAAATTGTAATCTATTGTTAAGGTAGGTCAATATTTTCAGATTTGTGTTAAAATGGAAAAAACCTGGAGGTAGAAACCTAGAGTTAAAGAGACAGCCCTCCTAGAGTTTCCTATGAAAAATATATTTATGCAACCAATACTTTTACAACTTGCTGGACACTGTGCTAGGAACTTTATATATATTATTTTAATTAGTCTGTACGATAACTTTGTAAAGTAGGTTGTTTTCTTCCACATTTTGTACGTGGGAAAATTGAAGATTACAGATGTTAAGCAACTTGGGCAAGTAACATTCTCAGGAACCATATGCTAGTAAGGTAGAGTAAAAATTCATTATCTTTTCAATGTGGGTTTTCTATACCATAATCTCTCCCATGGTAATAAAATGTGAGATCTGCATCTTCCTTTAGAGATTATAAAGAACAAAGGATCTGGGAGTTCATGGAATTCAGTCATCTCCCTACAAATGAAGCTATACAGGGCAAAAAAATTAGGCAGCTTGTCTACAAACATGCAGATAGCTGAAAGCATAGTGCATCATATGGATGCTGGCCAAAGATAAGCCCTGTGGAATTGGAGGTGGTGGTGGTGGTGTCAACACAGAGAAGGCACTGACAGGAGAGGAGCAGTCCCAGAGGAAGAAAGTGAGCTCATTTACAATTACTCCCACGGTCTGCATTCACACTCTTATCTACAAACACAAACCATAGTCTCAGGTTGTCAATATTTATAGCACATTACATAAACATATTGTGATGGCTAATTTTGTGTATTATCTTGACTAGGCCACAGGGTACCCAGATATTTGGTCAAATCTTATTCTGAATGTTTCTCTGAGTGTGTTTCTAGATGAGATTAACATTTAAACTGATAGACTGAGTAAAGAAGATTGCCCTCCCTAATGTGTGTGGGCTTCAGCCAATTAGTTGAAAGCTTGAAAAGAAAAACAACCCTGGCCATTCCCCAAGTAAATTTCCCCAAGTAAATTCCCCAAGGTTGCTGCCTCAACCTGCAGATCTTGGGACTTGCGTGTATATGTATGTATGTGCATTTATATGTGTGTGTATGCGTATGTGTGTACATATATCTCCTCTTGGTTCCCTTTCTCTGGAGAACGGTAACTAATATACTTATAAATTGTTTACTTTCTTCTATTTTTAGTATCCAGAATTTTATGTTTATTATTACTTTGACTTGGGGGAATAGTGTATATTTTTAAATAAGATTGAATTCCAGTAAGAAGATGTTATAATAATGGCAGCATTCATAAAACTTGTATTTTCTTATGTTAGTCTGGATTATGATATGTGAAGTGTGAAGTGTTTAAATTTTCTCTTTTGGCTTTGGTGATCTATGTTAATGCTATCTTCCAAACTACCAGCTCAGATTATTAACTTAAGACTTGAATAATAAACCCTTTGTTTATAAAATTTCTTAAAGTTGAACATATAGCCAAAGCTCTTCCTATAGTAATGAACTGGCCCTCCAAAAAAAATATCCATAGGAAAACATTTTGTAAATTTCATCCTATCTAACCATTGATCCGACAAGATTTTAACTTTAATAAATATTTGATGGCATGACCTTAATGTGTTAGTTATGTATGCATATTTCAGGCTATGCCATTAGATTTCAAAATCAACCATGATATAAATAAGCAAACAAATTTTGTACAAAAACAGAACATCATACAACAAACAAGGAGCATAGATGTTACTGGTTCCCTGAAATTTCCCTGTGGCTTCATTTGCAAATAAGACGTAATTGAGTTATATATGCTTTACATGGTCATCATTATTAAATAGAAAGTACACACATTTGAGAGAAATTTTCTGCATAGCTAATAACTACTGCCATCTATGCAGGCATATTATATGCCAACCATGGACAAAGAATTTTGTTACAGAAAATTAGAGGTGTCTCCCCTACAGTACCAGATGGCATTTTGATCTTTTTAATGACTATGGGCTGGAATTTCAGGACACCAAGGGAGAAACTAGTCAAAGAGTTTCAGCAAATATTTTACTCCCTAGTAAGCAATTCTCAACTAATATGTTGACATTCCCTGGACTTTTTATGTTCCTGTGGTTGAAGGTGAGAGGCTTCCCTTTAAGAGGGCCAGAGTCCAGGATTGGTGACAGATGTCCAGCTCTTACATTCTGGATCAGTGGTTCTCAGCTCTGATTGAAGGACAGAATCACCTGGGAAACTTTTTAAAGACACTCGTGCTCAGGCCCCATACCCAGAATTTCTATTTTAGTCTGGTGTTTGCCATGGTCAAAAAAAAAAAAAAAAGTATCCCATAACACTATGATGTGCAGAGAGAGTTCAGAGCTACTGGCCTAGAAGGAGGGGCAGAGACGTTTTCTAACTTTCTCCTTGGGAGAGAAGGCAAAGATAGGACCTGGTGTTCAATTATCCCTTCAGGCTCCCCAGGACTTATTCCTACCAGGTATTGTTTAAAAAGATACATATTATTTCTCATCCTGTTGATGTTATTTGACCTTAAATGCAAAAGCAAGACTCTTCCTAAATAGGGGGAACATCGATTCAAAAGGATAAACCAGCAAAATGCTTAAACACAAGGTGCTTTAAGCACAGAATTTACATCTGTTATGTGTCCTCTCTCAAGTGCAAATATAGCTCTTGTTCCAAATAAGGAATGACAAAAATCACAGGATGCACTGACATTGGGCATTCATTGTTTAGGATCAAGTGTAATACTATTTATGTCTCTCCCAGAAAAAAATATCATTATATGGCAGGTGATGGGGACAGTGCAAAATTTTCCTAAGGATCAGTGGAATACACAAAGCAAGAGGAACATGACTGGGCACTGAAATCCCATTCAAGTTCCCTTCAGCAGATCCTGTGCCCTGGCAGAGGACTACGCCATCAGGAATGATGTGGTCTTTTCCTAATTTGTCTGCCAAGACCAGGGGAGGCATCTCCTTTTCCTAACTGTGCACAATAACATAAACTTTCAGAAAATTTACTATGGAATAGTTTTCCTACAATTTACTAGTCTTGTCACCTTGAATAAGTTAGTTCACCTTTCTGTGCCCCGGTTTCCTCATCCCTAAAATGAGAATAATAATAATAACTTAATTGGGTGGTTATGAGGATGGAATGAGTTGTTATTTTTGAAGTGCTTAGAATAGTCCATTTCAAAAGAGTTAATGAAATATGTTAGCTTGTTAAATAAAATAAATGAATAACTAGGTCTTTCTCAAGAGGACACTGTTGGGATTTTCCAAGAGGGATTGCTATTTGTGCAGTTAAAGGTCTGCAAACAATTTCCCATCTCTATTTGATTTGTCTGTCACAACAACTGTATACGGTAGGTTTGTCCTGCTGTAGAGGATGGAGAAACTGAACCTAGAGAAATTAGGTAATTACACAAATCAAATACTTAATAATCTGTAGACATGGCAATTAATTGCCACCCAAATTTGATTTAAAGATTGTGCTGTTACCCACAAAAAAACTTACTTTATGAATCCATATATAACAAAGTAGAAAAGATGGCAAATGACATAAAATCACTAGTAAAATGGATGTTTCTTCATCAACCTCGCTCTTTAAAATTGCAATTGCTCTTGCTCCTAACACTTCCTATAGCCTTTCTCTCCATTTAATCTTCTTAGCACATGTTACTGCATGACTTACTTGCATATTTTCTGAATTCCTATTAGAATGTAAACTCCATGAGGTAGACAGTTGGAGGCCATTTTCTTCACTGCCTAAGAGTAGGATCAACAAATATTGACGGAAAGAATAAATGTACAAACCCTTCTTTTCCTCAGCAAAGATGCACTTTGTGAGGAGCTGTGAAAATATTTACTGTTAATTTACTATTAATAGAACTTGAACACTCTAGATGAATGAATACTTAAAATGGCTATGTCATGACCCTTTCAGTATTCTCACGACTTTCTAAATCTTTGGAAGATGGTGGAGTAAAATATGCTACTATTTGAAACATTTCAAAAAATGTTTCATTTCAACAAAATTATAATGGTTGTGATTATTGGCACAATGATACTTGTGCCAGTGATCATTCTAAATGCTTTATATTTATTAACTCATTTAATCCTCACATCAACCTTACTATATAGATACTATAGTACTCACCATTTTATAAATAGGAAACTGAGGCACAGAAAGGGTAATTTATTTGCACAATTTCAAACTACTAGGAATTAAGGATACTAGGATTCAAGCCCATTGAGTCTGGCTCCAGAATCCATATGCTTAATCACTGCCCTGTGCTACATATTGTATTGCTGTAGAAGAAAGTCACATGTTTATACTATTAGAAATGAAGTAGCAAAAAGTTGTTTATTCTAAATTTTTAGAAGCCTGACTTATTTTCTTACCTAGGAAGAAGACCAATCCACTTTAGTAGAAATACCTTTAAGTGGAGCTAATACTCTTATACATGAGCTTTGAATCTTACCAAGCAATTCAAAAGTACTTGGGTGAGTTTCCATAATTCTTTAGCAAATGGTAAGGAAAAGTTGACTTGTATGACTCCTTAATTTTTAGGGCAAGTGTTAATTTATTGTTTTGTCCATAATATAATTCCGCAATTGCTTATATTGTCTTATTTATGAAGACCTGAGTTACATCCACAAGGCCTCTTTAGGATAATTTAGCAGCAAAGAACATTGCCAAGCATCTAATAAATTAATCTTTTGGATGGGTGGTTTGTGATCATCAATATAAATTCAGCACATACCTCCCAAATACACAGGTTGTAATTTGTTGGTTCCTATAGGATTAAGGGCTTGTCTTGCTTTTGTTTGAGACACTTAAGTTCTATACCCACACCAGTGTCATGAAAGTAGCCAAAAATTAACTTGGATTGCCTGGCCTCCTGTCTGCCTACATATTGTGCAACATATATATATATATATATATATATGTATATAACAAGAATGTCATTCTGTACTCTCTGCTCTCTCATATTAGGTAAAATTGCCTAACTGAATCTCCACTTTCATCATTTATGCAAGTCCAATGATTTCTGCAAAAACTTGGGCTGGTGAGGGGCAGTATCTAACATCTCCCTGGGCTTGTTCCACACTGCATGGATCTAATATCTCCCTGGGCTTGGTCCACACTGCATGGATCCAGGCACGAAGTACCCCAATTTAAAAATAAACAAAACCATTATTTATACATGTACAATTCTTAAAAGTATAGTAGACCATATTAAATAAATTTGGGTTGAAGGGAGGGGCTCATATCATACATGCCACAGGCAAGATTTTATTAAGTATTATTGTTATGCAAGGTCCTTTTTGCCACTCTACCCATTCTCCTACTTACTTTCCTCCATTACTACATGAATTTAATTTAAAATGAAGCAAACCAAACAGAAAAGTAAAATGAAAATAAAACTTATAAAGTATCCAGTTATAGTAATGTCAGAGCTTCCTGTTGGACAAACCATACTGGAGATAACAATAAACACTAGGAAAAGTACAAAAGCCTCTGACTGTTTGAAGCTCTGATAAGTAAACAAAAACAGGCAGAAACTGGAGGAGATTCCACTCTTGAAAGAAGAGATGCAAAGTAGGTGAGGTCTTACTTTAATTGACTTTTCCTAGAGGACATTCTCCAGTCTGCTGGAAGGATGGAGGAAGAATAGGACACCAATAAAAATCAAAACTATTGTGACATCAAGGCATCAAGTATGGAGAACAGGGCTGTCTGAGTAGCTACACATTAAGAGGGGAAGAGTAACTGAAAGGAGAGATACACAGCTTGGAGACACCCAGTATCAACATATAAGCTATGCTCAAATCCTTTGTAGGCCTTTGAACTTCACATGAGAAGAAGAGTTTCCAAGTTACCCTGTGAAAAATAGTAGCTGAAAGACTCAAAAACCAAGGAGAGATTTTTGCTGCTGCCCATCACAATAAAAAACAGAGTTTGGTGTTTGAATCCTAACAAGTAGGAGAAACTTATTAACAGTTTGGGCTTTCTACAGAACTACTTTAAAAAAAGCATAACATAAAAACCTTAAATTTGAACAGAAAGTAATTGAACTCCCTATTAAAAGATAATCATTGTACTTCAGAGTCTATGGTCTCTATAATGTATAATCCACAATGTCCAACGTCCAGTTAAAAAGAATTATTAGTTAGATGAAGAAGCAGAAAAATGTGACCCATTGTCAAGAAAAAATGTGAAGAGAAACAGAATATGGAATGACATAAATTTTACAATGGGAAGATAACCAGCTATAATGCACTTGCTTAAGGATTTAAAGAGAAACATAGTCATAATTATTGAGCAGATGAGTACTTCAGTGAAGGAATAGAAACTACAGAGTAGAACTAAATAGAAACTGTTTAACTAAGTTGCAATACACAAAATAAAAAAACTATAGCATGGGCTTAACCTAAGATTGTAAATGACAGAAGATAGAGTCAATGAAATTGAAGAAGACCAATAAAAACTATCCGATTCAAAGAGGAGAAAGAAAAAGTTCACAAAAATTGAATAGAGCCTTTGTGAAAAGTAGAATGATATTAGGCAGTGTAGCACGTATGTAATTTGAATCCAAAAAATATAAGAAAAAGAGAAAAATTATTTGCAGAAAGGTTTGTTATAATTTTCCCAATTTGGTGAAAAATATTAATTTAAAAATCCCAGAATCTGAACAAACTGAAAGCAGGCTAAGTAAAAAGTCAAATTGCTGAAAACTAAAAGTATAGAGAAAGTATTGAAACCAGCTGGAGAAGAATAACGGATTGCATATAGAGGAATAATGACACAGATTTCAGGAGACTTTTCATAAGAAATGATGAAGACTGGAAGACAACGGAACATTAACTTAACATGTTGAAAGAAACAATAAAACGAAACCTGGAAATTCCAACTTCCATATCTAACAAAAGTACTCTTCAAATGCGACAGTAAAATAAAATCATTTTTTTAAAAAAAATGAAAGCTGAAAGTATTTATCACCAGCTGACCTACACTACATGAAACAGTAAAGGAAGTTATTCAGGTTGAAGACAAATGAAATCAGAAGAAAGTCAAATCTCCAAGAAGGAATAAAACACACTGGATATGGAAAATGAGTAGCTAAATATAAAAGACTATCTTTTAATTTCCTTAATTCTTTAAAATTCAAATAACTACTTAAAGGAAAAATTCCACAATTGCATTTTGATGTTAATAATATGTGTGCATGTTACAGACATGAAAATAAGTCACACAAAAATGGGGGCATAAATGGAATTTTTTAAACACTTTTATGAACTTGTACACACAAAATGTAATTTCATACAATTTAATTGTAGGGATATAATATTAATTCTAACATAAGTGTGGTAATTTGTAAGTATATATTGTAATCCTTGGAGCAAGTAGTTAATAGGGAGATTCTGGTTCAAGATGGCAACATAGGAAGATCCCGAACTCACCTCCTTCCATGAGCACACTAAATCTGCAGCCACATATGGGGAAATTTCCTCTGAAGAAAACCTAAAAACTAGCTGAGTGACTCCTACACTTCAGGCAAATGAAAAAAAAAAAGCCCCATCAAAGCAGATAGGAGGGGCTGTGACACAATCTCAACATAAACCCCCACTCCGGGTACAATGATCCACAGTTAGGAGGGAACTAAAACCCAGAGCTTCTCCCTGAGGAGCAAAGGGTTTCAACTCCACATTGGACACCCCAGCATTTAAGACCTGCACCTGAGAGATAAGCCCCCAAAACATCTAGCTTACAAAAACCAATAGGGCTCACATCCGTGAGATACACAAGACCATAGCAAACTGAGAAGCAGCTCTTAAAGGGCTCATGTACTCATACTAACCATAGGGACCAGCTTAGAGGCAGTTGATTGAGGTGTGCCCAGATTTTATGTGAAAGATGCACCAAGACATTATATGAAAGAGGCTGCATTACTTTCCTTAAAGCATCTGCCTGTGGGGTAGGAATCTAATTAACACACAGGCAGCAGACTGCTGGAGTACTCTCCTGGGATGGAAGCTTGCAGGAGCCATCTTTGTGCTTTCCCTGTACCCGACTACAGCTTGCAAGTATCTCCCAGGAAGAAACTTGTACACTTGTCAGGTGCCCCAATTTTTGTGACTGCCCCAAGGGACACCTCTAGATAGCCTGGCTCTGGTGGCCAGAACTGACACTTGTGGCCCCACAGATTCATTCCTTAAAGCTGCTGCCTGAGTATCTGGCTTCCAACCAGCTTGAACCTAGCTGCTGATTGCCATACTTCCCTTTGGGACACTGACAGGTCTTGGCACACACTCAACTAGTGGAAATTATTAAAAATAAAATATACTATCACAAAGGTTTGAGAGACAACCAAGAACTAAGCCAACAAGATTCATCTTTGACACGAGGCCATTTCTTCAAAACTGGGAGAGATGGCTGTTTTGTCTAAAGCATAGAAACCAACACAGGGAGTCAAGGAGAATGAAGAAACAAAGGAATATATTCAATATGAAAGAAGATGTTAAAACCTCAGAAAAAGTTTTTAATGAAATGGAGATATGTGATTTACCTGAAAAAGAGTTCAAAATAATAGACATAAAGATGCTCACCAAACTTGGGAGAAAAAATGGGTGAATACAGTGAAAACATCAACAAAGAGATAGAAAATATAAGAAAGCACCAAATAGAAGTCATAGAGCTGAAGAATACAATAACTGAATTAAAAAATACACTAGAGAGTTTCAACAGCAGACTAGATGAAGCAGAAGAAAGGATCAGTATATTCAAAGACAGGGCAGTGAAACTCACCCAATCAGAGGAGCAAAAGGAAAAATAGGATGGAAAATGTGAAACACAGCTTAAGGGACTCATGGGACAACATCAAGAAGACCAACACTCACATTATAAGGGTCCCAGAAGGAGAAGAGAGAGATAAAGGGACAGAAAATTTATTTAAATAAATAATGGCTTAAAACTTCCCTAATCTGGAGAAGGAACAGACATCCAGATCCAGGAAGTAAAGAAAATTCCAAATAAGAGAAACCAAAAAGACCGACATCAAGACACATTATAATTAAAATGACAAAAGCTAAAGACAGGGAGAGAATCTTAAAAGCAGCAAGAGAAACACAACTTGTTACGTGCAAAGGAAACCCCACAAGACCATCAGCATATTCTTCAACAGAAATTTTGAGGCCAGAAGGGAGGGGCGTGATATATTCAAAGTGCTGAAAGAAAAAAAGTTCCAACGAAGAATACGCTGCACAGCAAAGTCATCATTCAGAATTGAAGGAGGGGTAAAGAGTTTCCAGACAAGCAAAAGCTAAAGGAGTTCATCACCATTAAATTGACATTTAAAGAAATGTTAAAGGGACTTCTTTAAGCTGAAAAAAAGGACAATAATTAGTAACAGAAAAAAAAAATGTATAAGTCTCACTGGTAAAGGTAAATATATAGTAAAATTTAGAATAATCTAATATTGTAAAGGTGGTAGGTTAATCACTTATAAAGCTAGTATGAAGGTTAAAATAAAAAAAGTGGTAAAAATAACCATAACTACAATAATTAGTGAAGAGGTACACAAGACAAGAAGATGTAAAATTTGACATCAAAAACATAAAACATGGGGTGGAAGTAAAAATGTAGAGCTTTAGAATGTGTTGAAACTTAATTTGTTGTCAACTTAGATAACAATTGAGACTGTTATAAATATGGATTGTTATATAGAAGCCTCATGGAAACCTATACCACACACACAAAAGATAAAGAGAAAGGAGTCTAAGTATATGACTATAGAAAACCTTCAACTAACAAAGGAAGAGAGCAAGAGAAGAAGAAAGAAACACAGGAACTATGAAAAAGCCAGAAAACAAAGAACAAAATGGCAATAAGTACATACCTATCAATAATTACTTGAACTGTAATGGACTAAATTCTCCAATCAAAAGACATAGAGTAAAAAAATGGGTAAAAAATAAGACCCATTCATGTGCTGTCTACAAGAGACTCACTTTGGATGGACATATACAGACTGAAAGTGAAGGAGTGGAAAAAGATATTCCATGCAAAATAAAGCTGGAGTAGCTATACTTTTATCAGATAAAATAGACCTTAAAATGAAGATTGTAGGAAAGGACAAAGAGGGTCATTACATAATGGTAAAGAGGTTAATCTAATAAGAGGATATAACATTTGTAAATATTTATGCACCCAACATAGAAGCACCTAAATATATAAAGCAAATGGTAACAGGCATAAAGGCAGAAATAGATAGCAATACTATAATAGTAGGGGACTTTATGTATTTTATTTTATTTTTTATTTTTTTACTTTTGGTGAGGAAAATTGGCCTGAGCTAACATCTGTTGACAATCTTCCTCTTTTTGCTTGAGGAAGATTGTCCCTGAAATAACGTCTGTGTCAATCTTCTTCTCTTTTGTATGTGGGATGCTACCACAACATGGCTTCACAAGCAGTGTGTAGATCCACACCTGGGATCGAAATCCATGAACCCTGGGCCACTGAAGCAGAGCTTGTGAATTTAACCACTATGCCACTGGGCCAACCCCAGTAAGGACTTTAATACCCCACTTTTATTAATGCATAGCATCCAGACAGAAAATCAACAAGGAAATATTATCTTTAAGTGACACATTAGACCAGATGGACTTAGCAGATATATACAAAACATTCCATCCCAAAAGAAACAGAATACACATTCTTCTCAAGTGCACGTGGAACATTCTCCAGGATAGATCATATATTAAGCCAAAAAACAAGTCTTAATAAATTCAAGTAGATTGAAATTATATCAAACATTATTTTCCACAATGGTGTGAAACTAGAAATCAATTACAAGAAAAAAATGGAAAAATTTACAAATATGTGGACACTAAAAACCATGCTACTGAACAACCAATTGGTCAAAGAAAAAGTCAAAGAGGAAATAAAAAAATATCTTGAGACAAATGATAATAGAAATATAACATACCAAAAGATATGGGATGCAGCAAAAGCAGTATTAAGAGGGAAGTTTATAGTGATAAATGCCAACGTCAAAAAAGAAGAAATATCTCAAATAAACTAGCTAACTTTATACCTCCAGAAACCGGAAAAAGAAGAACATTTAAAGCCCCAAGTTAATAGAGGGAAGGAAATAATAAAGATCCAAGCAGAAATAAATGAAATTGAGACTAAAAGACAATAGCAAAGATCAATGAAACTAACAGCTGGTTCTTTGAAAAGATTAGAAAAATGAAACCTTTATCTAGAGTCAGGGAAAAAGAGAGATGACTCAACTAAATAAAATCAGAAAAGAAGGAGGAGACATCACAACTGATACCAAAGAATATAAGCATACCTCGGAGACATTGCTGGGTCAGTTCCAGGTCACTGAAATAAAGTGGATATCACAATAACAGGAGTCACATGAACCTTTTGATTTCCCTGTGCATATAAAAGTTATGTTTACACTATACCGTAGTCTATTGTGTATAATAGCATTACATCTAAAAGAGCAATGTACGTACCTTAGTTAAAAATACCTTGTTGCTAAAAAAGGCTAACTAGTATCTGAATGTTCAGCACGTTGTAATCTTTTTGCTGGTGGATCGTCTTGAAAAAAAAGCAATATACGTGAAGCACAGTAAAGCGAAGTGCAATAAAATGAGGTATGCCTGTATGAAGGATCAAAGAGACTACTACGAACAATTATAAACAACAAATTGCACAACCTAGAAGAAATGGACAAATTCCTAGAAACATAAACTACGAAGACTGAATCATGAAGAAATAGCAAATATGAACAGACTGATTACTAGTAAGATGATTTCATCAATAATCTAAAACCTCCCAACAAAAAAAATTCCAGGGCCAGACAGCTTCACTAGTGAACTCTACCAGAAATTTAAAGGAGAGTTAATATCAATCCTTCTCAATGTCTTCCAAAAAAATAGAAGAGGAGGGAAAACCTCCAAACTTACCTTACAAGGCCAACATCATCCTGATACTGAAACCAGAAAAGGACTCCACAGGAAAATAAAATTACAGGCTAATATCCCTGATGAACATTGATGAAAAAACCCTCAAAAAATATTAGGAAACTGAATTCAACAATATATTAAAAAGATCACACTCCATGATCAAGTGAGATTTATTCCAGGGATGGTACATGAAAAGATGTTCCACATCACTAATAATCAGGGAAATGCAAATCAAAACCACTATAAGCTATTACCTCATATCTGTTAGAAAGGTTGTTATTAAAAAGACAAGAAAAAGCAGATATTGGTGAAGACATTGAGAAGGGGAGCCCTTGTGCATTGTTGCTGGAGATGTAGATTGGTGCAGCCGCTACGGAAAACAGTGTTGAGTTCCTTATAGGATTGAAAGTAAAATTACTATATGATCCAGCAATTCCATCTTGGGATGTTTATCCAAAGAAAATAAAAACATTGACTCAAAAAGATATATGCACTTCCAGTGAAGTGTTGCTCACAGTAGCCTAGTTATGAAAATAACCTAAGTGTCCATCGATTGATGAATGGATAAAGAAAATGTGGTAATTACATACAGTGGAATATTGTTCAGTCATGAAAAAGAAGATAATCTTGCCATTTGTAACAACATGGATGGACCTTGAGGTCATTAGGCTAAGTGAAATAATTCAGACAGAGAAAGACAAATACCATATGATCTCAGTTATTTGTGGAATCTAAACAAAACAAAACCAAGCTCACAGATACAGAGAACAGACTGTTGGTTGCCAGAGGCAGAGGATAGAGGGTGGGCAAAATGAGAGAAGTTAGTCACAGGTACAAACTTCTAGTTATAAAATAAATAAGTAAGGGGATGCAATGTATGACATGGTGAATATAGTCAACAGTACTGTATTGCATATTTGAAAATTGTAAGATAGCAAATCTTAAAAGTTCTCATCACATGAAAAAAATCTGTAACTATGTATGGGAACGGATGTTAACCAGACTTATTGTGGTGATCATTAGGCAGTATATGCAAATATTGAATCATTATGCTGTGCATCTAAGTCTAAGATGTTATATGTTAATTATACCTTGATAAAAAATTAAAAAGACAAGGGATGAAAACAGAATAAAGGTTGTACTTGAAGTAATTGAGCTTTGCTTTTGTTTGATTACTATCTAATGAGATTGTTGATGTCTCTGTTTCACACATGGGCATTTTTTTTGTCTTTATCTTGATGTGTCCACACATCATATGTGTTTCATTTTAAACTTGTAGAGGGAAAATGAAATGATGGCTCTGTGTGGTTGGCATTGTACATCTCTCCCTCCTCCCCCAACTTTGCCATTAGTGCAGTCTGGTACTATTTATACATTTTCCTACAGGCAATGCTGGATGGTTAAATTCTTATTTTTATCAAACTTTGTGACTTCTGAGAAGTTGTCCTCCAAGAATTAATAATTAGGGCACACCGATTCAACTGATTGTTATGTGCTCCTATTTTATTTTTGTATATAACAGCTCTTCTGTGTTTCTTAGTATCAGCTCAAGGGGGCTAATTGAGAATGAGCATAGTGATATCAAAGAATAATTTTTCAAGAACGTCATAAAACATGGGTATAATACAAATAAAGGTTAAAGATATGGCATAGATTTATTTAACTCATTAATTTGGGAAGCAGGATGGTAACTGATTCAAAGAGCATTTGAGGAATTGAGCACTGAGATGCACTAAGCAAAAAATGTTGGATTTCTAGGTTATATACAATCCAGAATAACATCCTAAAGGGCGATAAAACTGTATCCTTTGGTTATAATTTCAACAGACAGAAATTATTTGCTTCTGTACCAAACAAAATGTACAAGGTAACATGTAACATTAGAGACTTTGGACTCTGATCATTAATAACGGGCATGTCAAAAAACAGTTTGTTACACTAGAGTTTCAACAATTCATGGGAGAGATTATCAAACAGTGTTCCAGTGTGACATTGAAAGCACATGTAATCATCTTTCTATCTTATTTTCAATTTTTTCATATTTTTCTTAATAAAGATGCTAGGATGTTGTTATGAAGATTAAATAAAATATATGTGAAACATTTTATACCATAAAGCCTCTTAAAAATGTAGAATGACGTTTTTGTACGTTATTACTATAATTACACAATATTCCAAAGGCAAGCTTGACATGAAGTTGTCAAGTTAGAGTTAGACTGTCAGTATCTTTTCTCCCTAAGATCCTAAAATAAAGACATTGGCTCATCCAATAGCAGTAGGGTAATGAATTACACCAGCTGGGACATTACTTGCACAAAAGGTTAGAGGAACCACAAATCCTTTTACTACACTGGGCAGAAATGTTGCAAAATAAAATTGTGTTTATTTTCTTGCCCCAGCCTAAAGAAGAGGCTCAGAAAAAAGTGAATTTCCTACCTTATTAATTCAACAAATAATGTTTTGAGCACTAACAAGATACCCTGTGTGTCCTATTGTGAGGAGAGAAAGAGACATAAGATATTCATTCTCTCCGTAAGGATCCAGATTTAGCAGCAGAGACAACAGAAAAATAGCTAATTTGAACAAGGATAGGGGGAATGATTATTTTGTTTTGAATAAGGGCGACATGAAGATTTAATTAATATAATTATTATTTAATCATTTACAAGTTGGTAGCAATATTTCCTGTCTTTTGCTAGATACTGTTCATGCTGAACTGCGTGTAAAACTCCCTATTGCTCTGTCGTCATATTTAAATTTAGTTTCTTTTTCCCCTTTGTTCGCCTATCTTCAGATATAAGGTAATTGAAGAAAAATAGAAATTGAGAAAGATTTCCTGTAAAATTTTTATTTTATTTTTTTACTAAGATGAGATTTAATAAGTCTAAGAAAAATGTCAGCTTGTTTAATGCCCAATATTAAAAAGAAGAATACAGGAAGAGGGTTCCAAATTAGTAGAATGGAAGACCCTGAACTCAGTCCCATGGAAACACTGAATCTATGCTTATATGTAGAGCAATTCCTCCTGAAGAAGAGCTGAGAGCTAAGTGAGCAGCTTCAGCACAACAAACAGCAGAAGGACCACATAGAGACCGGTAGGACTGGTGGAGACATGACATTGATATGAACACCACTACTGATCAGTGACCTGCAGTAGGGAGGGATATTACTGAGGAGCCCACACACAGTCTCACCTACCCTGGACTACAGGGAAAAACAGTGGTTGAAAGGGTACCTAGATTATATGTGAAGGAAATCCATTTACTGACCCTACAGCATTTGCCAAATGACCAGGGAACTGCTGGAACTCTCTTGGGGATTGAAGGCATCAGTGAACACAATTTTTTGCATTTACCCTCCACGTTGATAGTGTGGTGAGAGCACAGTCCAGGCACTCTAGCCAACCTGCCAAAGCCACCCCAGTGCTCCCCAGGCCCCTGGTGCACACCAGCTCCAGCCATCCCCTCAAGGCAGCCCTGGTGCAGCATGCTCCAGGAACCCCTGACTGTGACCACTTCATCTCTAGCTGTCCTGTCAATGCCGCCTGGCACACACGACCACTGCACAAGTCCTCTCCTTCGAGACCAGGAGAGGAAGCTGTTTCACCTAAATCATAGAAACAGACACAGAAAGTCAAGCAAAATAAAGAGACACAAGAATATGTTCCAAATGAAAGAATAAGGTAGAGCTCCAGAAAAAAACCACTAATGGAATGAATAAAAGTAATTTACTTTATTATAAAGAGTTCAAAGTAATAGTCATAAAATGTTCACACAACTTGAGAGAAGAATGGAGGAACACAGTGCAAACTTCAACAAAGAGTCAGAACATATAAGAAAGAACCAGTCAGAGCTGAAGAATACAATAACTAAAACGAAAAATACAGTAGAGGGAATCAACTGCAGATTAGATGATTCAGAACAGATAGGTAATCTGGAAGACAAAATAGTGGAAATAACCCAATCAGAAAGCAAAAAGGGAAAAAGAATTTTTAAAAGAAGATAGTTTGATGGATCTCTGAGGTGACAACATCAAGCATACTAACATTTGCATTATAGGGGTCTTAGAAGGAAAAGAGAGAGAGAAAGGGGCAGAAAACTTATTTGTAGAAATAATGCATGAAAACTTTCATAAAGTGGGGAAGGAAACAGACATTCAGATCCAGGAAACACAGAGATTCCCAAACAAGATGAACCTAAAGAGATCCATGCCAAGACATATTACAATTAAAATGCAAAAGTTAAAAAGAGAATCTTAACGGCAGCAAGATAAAAACAACTAGTCACACACAAGGGTAACTTCCTTAGACTTTCAGCTGCTTTTTCAGCAGAAACTTTGCAGCCCAGGGGGAGTGGCAGCATATATTTAAAAATCTGAAAGAAAAATCTTACAACCAAGAATAATCTACGTGGCAAGATTATCATGCAGAATTAAAGGAGAGAGAAAGAATTTCCCAGAGAAGCAAAAATTAAGTAGTTTGTCACCACTAAGCTAGCCATATAAGAAATGTTATAGGGATTTCTTTAGGTGGGGAAAAAAAGACCCTAACTAGAAATAAGAAAATATATGGAAGAAAAAATCTCTCTGGTAAAAATAGTTTAAAAAAAGGCAAAAATATAGTTTAAAGGCAGTGGATCAGCCACTTAAAAAAGCTAATATGAAGGTTAGAAGACAAAAGTAGTAAAATCAACTATAACTACCATAAGTAGTTAAGAAAGACACAAAATAACAAGACATAAAATATGATCTCAGAAACATAAAACGTGTGTGGGGGAAGAAAAAAATGTAGTAGTTTTAGAATGCACTGAAACAAGTGACTGTCAGCTTACAGTAGACTGTGAAATTTACAAGTTGATATATATATGAACCTCATGGTAACCACAACCCAAAAATCTACAATAGATACACACAAAAAGAGAAAGGACCTCAACCATAACAGTCAAGAAAATTATCAAACCACAAGGGAAGAAACTAAGACAAAAAGAAAGGAACAGAGACAAAGTACAGAAACCAATAAGAAAACAATTAAGAAAATGGCAACAAGTACATATCTATCAATAATTACTTGAAATGTAAATGGACTAAATGCACCAATCAAAAGACATAGGGTGGCTGAATGGATAAAAGGAACAAGATACGTCTGTATGATGCCTACAAGAGGTCTAAAGACACAGAGACTGAAAATGAAGGAAAGGATAGAGATATCCCATGCAAATGGAAATGAAAAGAGAGCTGGGGTAGCAACGCTATTATCAGACAAAATAGATATTAAAACAAAGACCTTAACAAAAGATAAAGAAGGGCATTACATGATGATAAAGGGGCCAGTCCAAAAACGACATACAGATGGTGAAGAGGCACATGAAAAAATGCTCAACATCACTGATTATCAGGGAAATGCAAATCAAAACCTTGAAATATCACCTCACACCTGTCAGAATGACTATTATCAAGAAGACAAAAAACAATGTGTTGGAGAGATGTACAGAAAAGGGAACCCCTGCATACTGTTGGGGGAATGTAAGTTGGTGCAGACACTATGGAAAACAGTGTGGAGTTTCCTCAAAAAAGAACAATAGGACTATCATACAGTCCAGAAATCCCACTTCTGAGTATTCATTCAAAGAAAACAAAGACATTAATTGAAGAGATATATGCACCCCTATATTCACTGCAATATTATTTACAATAGCCAAGATATGGAAGCAGCCCTAGTGTCCGACAGATGAATGGATAAGGAAGATGATGTATATAAAAATAATGTACTGTTAAATACATTCATAAAAAGAATGCAATCTTACCATTTGTGACAACATGAATGAACCTACAAAATATTATGCTAAGTGAAATAAGTCAGACAGAGAATGACAAATACTGTATGATTTCACTTATATGTGGAATCTAAAAGAGAAAATAAATGAACAAACAAAACAGAAATAGACTCATAGATAGAGAAAACAAACTGGTGGTTACAAGAAGGGGGAGGGGAGGAGAAGGAGAGGGAAATAGGTAAAGGGGATTAAGAGGTACAAACTCCAGTTATACAATTAATAAGTCATGGGGATGTAACATACAGCATAGGGAATTAGGCAACAGTATTATAACAACTTTTTATGGTGAAAGATGGTGACTAGACTTGCCATGGTGATCATTTTGTAACGTATATAAATATTGAAATATAATTAAAAAGTGAATCAAGGAAATTAAAGTATTACTATAAAATATTTTATTTATACCAAGTATGTTAATATACTGGTTAAAGTAAACAGACTAAAGACTCTAATTAGAAGGTGTTTTATCTGATAGAATAGAAAAGCAGGACCAAAATGTGCTGTCTACAAGAAACACTCATTAATATAAAGGCAAATATAGGTTGGAAGCAAAAAAATGTAAACAAGATATATTATGCAAACATAATTAAGTACAAGAGCGCTGGATAGCCATGTTAATATCAAATAAAGTAGCCTTCAAGACGAGGATTACTGTCAGATATAAAGAGGGCCATTTATAGTGATAAAAGAGGTAGTTTATGATGAAGATACAAAATTATAAACTTGTGCAAAGCCAATAACAGAATTTCCTAACTAATGAAACAAAAATTGACAGAAATAAATGCAGAAATTTAGAAATCTACAATCATAACAGGGAATTTTCAAACTTCTCCCTGAGCAATGAAGAAAACAAGACTGAAAAGTTAACGAGATTAGAGCAAGTTTGGGCCATATTCTGAACACAACCTTATTTAATGAACATTTATAAGCCACTCCATCCAACACTTGTGGACACTTTTTCTTTTCCAATATACTATTACAGAATCTCTAGGTTAAAGAAGAAACACGATGGAAATTACGAAAAATTTTAAACTGAATTACATTGAAAAAATGTATCAAAACTTGTGGAAGGCAGCTACAGCAGTGCTTGAGAAAAAAGAATAGTTTCAAATATCATATCAAAAAAGAAAAGTTCTACTTTCAGTGATGTAAGCTTCCACCATAGAAACTTAGAAAAGAACAAATTAAACTAAAGGAAAGATATAATATAGATAAGAGCAGAAATCAGTTAAAAAGAAAACAAAAATTGGAGAAAAATTTAAATGCCAAAACTTGACTCTTTAAAAATATTATTAAAATTCAACAAACCTACTGAGTTTAATTAAGAAAAAAATCACTAAAGAAGCTACAGACATTCTAGTAGTAATAAGGAGAAATTTTATGCCAATACATGCAAGAATTTTGATAAAATGGGCAAATTTATTGCAACATTCAACATCAAAAGTTACACTAGGGTAAATGGTAAAGCCCTACTTGTATCTAACAAAGCTTTTAAATTTGTCATAACCATTTCCTACAAGGAGAACTCCAGAATGAAATGGTTTTACTAGTGAATAGTATGAAATGTTTAAGTGAGAAATAAGACCAATTGTATGAACCCTCTTTTAGAAATTATGAGGACAGCCTAACCCTTATACCAAACCTTGACAAATACAAGAAAAGAAAGTTAAAGACCAATCTCTCACGAACATAGATGCAAAAATCCTAGACAAGATACTAGCATACAATATTAACCAGAGAAGAAGAACCAGAAGGAGAAAATTCCACTTTATAGAAATTTTCCTCCTTAAAAGACTGAAAACTTCACAAGTATCATGACAGCAGATTGTCTCTTCTATGTAGTGAATATTCCATGTAAACAGTTTACAAGATTTATAGCTTTAAATTTGCTTTTGCACCCTTCCACATCTCCATTAAGTTGCTTAGTTATTGGAAAACAAATTTAAGAACACATTTAAGTTAGAGGGAATGCATGCATTTACTTGGATTTCTCTAGATATGGTTGTCCACTCAGTCCTGGGGGCTGTAAGTGACAGGGTGGATAGATTGAGTGGCATAAAATGATTGTGTAAAGTGATGATATCATTCCTTATTTTTCAAGATTAAAGCGGTGGTTCTAAATGTGAGAAAATAGTTATTTTTCTTTAGTACTCCAGAGTTATCTTTAGAGGTGAGGGGATTGTATTTATAGGAAATATTTTAACCTGAAATTAGGCAGAAAACCAAGAGCTTTGTGTTTAGGTGTGGGGCTTTGTGTTTCATTTGGGGACTTATGAGGAGCTAAAAAGGGAGGAAAATTCCTGCGCATGCATCATCAGAGTATGAGGACGTTCCGTTTCTTCTCCATTCCTGTCTGAAGTTAATTAAAAATAAACTAAACCAAGCAAAAAAGACAAATAAGAAATGAGGTAGAATAAACGTGAAATAAAAAAGCACAGGACATAAGAATAAAGACTTTACAAAAGGATCACCAAGGCTGAACATCTAAATTAAAACATATTAAAAATGTGAGGGGTGTAAATAGTCAACTTGTAGAATAGAAAATGCCAGCTAGTTAACTTTGGGTTTCTTGGAGGACAGAAAGTGTAGAATGTTTCCTGATGTGAAACTTCAAAGAATGTGTTATACAAAACCATTAGTACAAAGATATTAGGACTCTTCCATTTGGCTTGTTATAGAAGATGTTTGAAAGTCAAAGTCACCCAAGCTTTTCCTGATTTGAGGAAGAGTCATATATGACAAAGTTCTTGTCAAAAATACAGAAGGTAATAAATCATCAGCAAATAATATGCAAGTCTCCTGGTTGGTTGGAATTGTGAGCTATATTCAAATATATATAATATGAATAATATTCAATTTGCAATGGAAGTATAAATGATTTTTGTATCGATCAATCTTTCTCACAGCATCATAAAATGATGATAAGGGTTTAATCTGGGATTATTTATTTCACTTGCCAATTGTATTGCTACAAGCCTAATAATCGTGGGTCTACTGCAATTAATACTATTAGAGTTAAATTACAAAGTGTCTACTATACTTAGGTTTTCACATCATTATAATGAAACAGTGGAATTAACATTTTGGAAAGAAGCTGTCATTCTAAATTTCATTAAGATCCACAAAAACTGAGTGTCTTTGTGTCTAACCTTGTTACTGTGACGAGGCTGTCTAATTCTCCTATAAGATCACGTGTTGTAATGCAATTTAATTGCCTTTCGTCTTCTGAGATTTAGAGATTTAATATCTCAGAATATAGATTGTTTATATTAGAAAACAACTTGGTAATTTTTTTCCATATAATATATACATTTACTTCTTTCTTTTAACCATCTTTTGTGTAACCCTAAGGGTATGTGTATGTTTTAATTTATAAATGTTAACTACTTACATTAAACATAAATGACCAACATGAAGGATTGCGCTGGCAACTAGTGGTGGAAGTAGAAAACAGAGACTAAAACACAAAAGAGAAATAGTATAATTTTGCCTCTTTTTGATATATAATCTGAAGACAGTGTGTGTACCTTCCTTTTAAAACTGTATTTTAAATGTTACTTACAGGTGGGCTTATTTGAAAAGACCTTTATGTATCATAAGAATTTAATTAATACTGTTGTTCTTTGTTATTTATTATTTTTATGTTTATTTTATTATTGGTTCTCAGACATTTATTTTGAGATCTATAGTAAGAAGAGTTACATACAATGTATTTTTGCTTATTGGTTCAAAATACTAGGTAACATTCTTTAAATAGTAGGTAAAATTCATAATACAGTAAAATCAGTCTCAAAAATATAATGACATTGTCTAGACGCCTCACTTCTATAAAGTCAATTCCTCTTTCTCTAGTTAAATGCCATGAGTAAAATTTGCTTTTAATTATTACCTTTTTTGTTGATTTAAGTACAAAAGAAAAATTGCAAATGCCACTATAAGAGCAAAGTTCTACATAAAAACTAAACCGTGTACCTGGGTCATCTGCTATACTGTACTGTTACTGTAAAAAAAGGATCTTGGTTGGGTGACAAGACAGCCTCATATCTCTGCTCGCCTGATGTTAGATTTACAGTGAAATAGTCAGAAATGGTGCATGGTCTGTGAAATGGTGCTCAGCTGCTTGAACTCTGGGAGTGCAAGTTTAGAAATGCAGAAGCTTGTTGCATTCTGATGTTACGATCTGCAATCCACATGATTCCGATCTCTGAAAACATAATAATGAGATCAGAGAGAACGGGGATGTGAATTTTTCATTCAACAATAAAAAGGAAAGCATACTATTCAGCTGCCAAAAGCA
Source organism: Equus quagga (assembly GCF_021613505.1). Classification (NCBI taxonomy): domain Eukaryota; kingdom Metazoa; phylum Chordata; class Mammalia; order Perissodactyla; family Equidae; genus Equus; species Equus quagga. Next base: position 3,820,846 of record NC_060281.1, read on the forward strand.
CTTTGAAAATACGGTGCTTTGAAAACTTTGTGGTCACCAGAGGAGCATTCAAATTTCCTTTTTGTTTTTGTTGTTATTGTCTAAATTATTTTGGGTGATATATTTCACTGTTTCATTGCACTTAACTTTTCGCAAGCCATTCTCTTACTATACTTATTTCTCTAAACTCCTGCAGATTAGGATGAATATAAAAATATAATTATCCCCTTGAGCTTTAACTGTAAAATTTCCTTCCGAGAACTATACTCTTACCCTCACTTGTGACAGGGACAGTTCCTTTGATTCTATAGAACTCTGTATTTTTAACTTATTCAATTATATTATGTATATATTGCTTTCATGTAAGTGAATATAAAGCCATCGTAACTAAATCTGTTTTAACTTTCTCTAGCACTTTAAATTCATTAACGTTGTTAACCACTTTAATAAATTAACCACATTTATCTGAAGGAATCGTTTTTTTTTTTTTTTTTGCAATCTAGCTTGTGTAATCTAGCAACTTGAGAAATTTCAATGAAAAATTACGTGGGGCCGTTTGCAAATTGCTAAAGGCAAAAACAGACATAAACTTATTTGAACATGTCCCCTGTGGATTATGCTGATGATCAGGAGTGGTAATCCGTGAACAATTGTTCCTGCTTCTCCACCTCGATTATCAACCTAAAAGTTTAGGATCTGGTCTCCAGCTGCTTTTTATCTGGGGATGATTAGGTTTAAGAACCAACATTTCCTTTGCTTTCCCACAAATTCAGCTTCAGGGTTCATTCTAGTGAAAAAGGTCACAATCTCTGCATCGATTGTTCTTGTTCCTATGGTGTTACCAGAACTGCCTGATTTAACTGGAAATAGAACACACGGAGAGAAAGCGATGCTTTGTGTCCACCTGCCGTCCGTCTTGCTAGACTCCGATTCCAGCTCAGAGCCTGACTGGTCATTGGCAATAGAGACAAACTAAGCTAAAATGTTTTCAATAAATGCACTTAGGGGTTTCGATTCATTTTACTTCCACATTTCATAATGACCCTATTGTATGTGATGAGTTCGATTTTACTTTCCTTTTCTAACAGGATAATAATTTCAAGGTCACAAAATTATAATGCCTGTTCTTCCATTCAAGCGATTTTCCATATTCCTTTCCAAGGTTCAACGAGAGGAAAACGTGTTCTATTGTGTACATTATAAATGGACACCACGTGGTGAATCTTGGTTATAATCCTGATTTTTAACATGATTCATCCTAGTGACCTTGAATAGAGGATAAGCTGTGTATGATTAATTTTTTAAGTTACCAAAATACTTCTGCTTCATGAAGTAGATATGAAAAATACTAACAGGTTTTGAATTCCCCTGAAGAAATACTTTATCAAGACTTCAAGTATTATTAATTATAGTAATAAATGGGGAGGAAAAAATATTCCACCATGGTTTCTAGAAATAAAAAAGTCACCTAAGCGGCCCGCCCTTGGTGGAGTGGTTAAGTTCTCGTGCTCCACTTCTCCAGCCCAGGTTTGGGGGTTCGGATCCCAGGAGTGTACTGACTCCACTCACCAGCCATGATGTGGAGGCATCCAACGTACAAAGTCGAAGAAGATTGGCACAGATGTTAGCTCAGGGCTGATCTTCGTCTAACAAAAACAAAAGAGAGAGGAAGACTGGCAAAGGATGTAAGCTCAGGGTGAATCTTCCTCACACACACACAAAAAGGTCACCTAAAGCCGTGCCCAGCCATTCTCTGGAATTTTTTTTAAAGGCTGAAGAACTTGCCTTTTTCACACTGCTTATCCACAAAACATTTATTGGAAAAGAAATTACATGAGCAGGTGTTAAGAATTAATTATTTACTTTTCTTCAAAAATGATTTTCAAGTCTGTCTAAATCTCCCTGTTTTCTTAGTTCTTATGTCAGGCGTGTGAGAATGCTACGTGTGGGTAGTCTTTTATTATAATGAACTGAAGATAACTTTAAAGCCTTTCGCACCAGGGACTTTGAACTTAATGGCTAAAAGATTGCTGAAAGACTGTGTTTTATTACATTGCCTCACTCTTGGACCTTATGCATAACGGCCTAAGATCTACAGAATTTTCATCTTAACATAATACTATTATACTACCAGAACTATAATAAAAAATTAGATTGCTTCTTCTATTATAGCATCCATTTTTCATAGTTTAATGATGCTGGGATCAAAACACCCTTGGCAATTTGATAAGCATGTTAGGTCAGGTTATAAGTTGTGTTCAAAGGTGGAATGGCTTTGTGAAATTATACACCTATAAAGAAAAGCACATGCAAGCCATTTTTTTCCTAAAGTAAGCTCAGTCTCAATCCATTTATATACACTAATAATAAAAAAAGAATTTGCTTTCTGTTCATTTGGAAACAATGTTAGTATGTACTATTTTGAAAAATAGTTGCTTAATGTAAACAATACAGGACTGCTGTTAAAGTCATTAAGGAAAACACAATTTATACATTTTCTGGAAAATATGGCACCTCATGGAAGAATACTCACCTGTATTCATGTACATAGCTTTTGTCCTAATGTGTTTGTGCAACAAATTACTGACTTTCTCACGTGCACAGATTCCCTCCAGATTTTATCCTGAATTAAATTAGGAGCACTATTGATGCATGTTCTAAAACATATTTCGGGGACATTTTGTTTTTGTGATCCATTTTTGCATTTCACACTAAAGTTCCCCAACTGGCATTTTTATTGGCCCCTCCAGAATTAGAACAAAGAGATCTGTGTATTATAAATTGGAAATCTCCTAATGGCCAGCATTCATTCTGACTTGCTTATGTAATGCTGTTTCCTAATACTTCTTTCTATTCCTGATTAATATGTCTATTGATATTAGATATATACATTTGTGAATTCCATCATTTATCCATCTGAAAAGTGAAAGAAATCATTTCAAAATGGAAATTGTTCAAACATCTACAGATGCTCTCCTGTCAGAGGCGCTCCCTAAGCATCTTTGATTCTGTAGGCTGTGTGTCCTAATAGCACATATTTAGCTGCTTTGTGGTGAACACTTGGATGTGGATCTGCCATTTTAAATTCCATTTTACTTTAGTTTTTTTCTCCTTCTTCTTCTCCCCAAAGCCCCCCAGTACATAGTTGTATATTCTAGTTGTGACTACCTTTGGTGGTACTATGTGGGACACCGCCTCAGCATGGCCTGATGAGCGGTGCCATGTTGGTGCCTGGGATGAGAACCAGTGAAACCCCAGGCTGCCAAAGTGGAGTGCACAAACTTAACCACTCTGCCAAGGGGCGCCCTCCCTTTTTAGGTTTTATCTAGCTCAACAAAATAATTTCAGTGAATTACCAGGATGCTAGGCCACTAGGATGGATTTCCAATGATTTTAAACTACATCTTGTTCTTTTCTCCCAGAAAAATGTAAAACATGAAGGTTCGCCCTACAAGCCACCAGGGCTTTACGTCTATATCATATGGACAATGCAGTTCACTTGCTCTTTTTATTACTTTTTTTTCTCAGCTGAACATCTTAGTAAAACTATGTTGGAAGTTCCACGATGTCTAGGACTGTGCATATGTTTCAAAATACAGCAATTAGTTTACATCAATTCTGTTTTTAGGGTATTTGTTAAAGTATTTTATTTACATCAGTATAAAATTAAATTTAAAAAGTTATAGGATTTATAATAATTTAAACTACTTCAAACTATTTAGAAAATTTAAGATCATCTATAAACATATTATTTATAGATTGATGCATATATTTGCGCTTAAGTTTATGAATTTTAATTTATCTCCTCAGTGGATAGAAAATGTTATCTATGCTATGACACAAGTGGAAAATATATGTGTATTTCACTATAATTTTAACGTGGTTAGTTTTATCTATTGAGTTTACACAAACTAAATTTACATCGAAAAACAAATATTCTACATATTTTAAATGAGACAGACTCACACAAACTTGAAAACTGTCATTTAAAAAATGCTAAGGCTTGCAAGCATTCTGTTTGCTTTAATTTCTACATCCACGTGCTGCGCTCTTTGAGCAATGCTCTTCTCTCCATCCGCCATATCACTGTGGTGTCATGTCCTTAGCTGACCTGGAGCTTCTGGAGTGTTGAAAGTCCCTTGACGGAAATGACATTCTTGTTCTATGGATTCTTTAAAAATGACTTAGTGGGTGAAGATTGCGCTGCTCTGACAGTCACGTGGATAGAGATTATAAAACATCCGTGGATAAAATAATTCTTGTACAAGTCTGCTAGTGTACCTACTAGGCATTTAAAAACGCTTTTTAATGAAGATGGTGTTGAGGCAGAAAAACGTCTTCCAGTCTTGGCTTTTTTCTCTTTATTTGGTACCATTATGCCATTAGTTCTCTGCACTACAAACTTGTGGGCCTCTTTCTATTATGAGAACACTGACTCCATCCATGTATTTGGGCCTTCGTCCTTGACTGTCCCTCTGCCCGGAGTGTCATGTTGCTTCATGTGGCTAGGCTTTCTAGGCCTCGTCTCAGAGGTCACCTCTTCAGAAAGACTTTCCCACCTTAGCTTCTCCTGTATTTCTCTCCATTTAACTTACTCTTGTTTGATTTTTTTCATTACTTATCACCCTCTGAAATTGTATGGTGAATTATTTGTTAAAATCTACTGCTTCCTGCCAGACTATCAGGTTCCATAACAGTGGCTATCTTGTCTTTGTCCCCATGGTACCCTCAACACCTCTAAAAAAGCCAGGATCAATTAAGTAATCAACAAATATCGCATTAAATTAATTAATTTACTAAAGTCAAGTTATGATAACAGCAGTAAACTATTCCAACTATGTGATGAAGAACCTGACTCTCCTGGAACTTGCAGGCTGCCAAATTTCAAACTCTGAGTCAATTTCCAAGCTCTTATCAAATGAGTTAGTGTCCGGCTCCAGTTACCACTTTTTCATCTTCCTTGGAAACCTGAGGAGACGGTGGAGAGACGCCTTCAGTGGAGAGACTTTAATGATGGGATCAAAAATACAAAAACACCCGTCACATTACTATCTCCGCTCATCCCCTCTAGATAGGCTGTAATTCAAGTTTTAATGATCAACTGTTTGTAAGCCATACGTGATTGCTGTGGCTACAGCTTCAGGTCCAGCATCTGTGCAGTGACTGCCTGTCTCTACATTTTTTGGAGCTTTCAAATTAGAAAAAGAATAATGGCTAAAACTTGCAGGTGACGAAGGAAGTTTCATTGATAATTTTCCTTAGAGGCATGCAGACCACACAGTGTTATTCGTACGTGTGGTCCACTTTGTTTAGTAAGTGGTTTGTATTTCTGAATGAAGTTCCCTTGCAACCCATATTTCAGAACCATTCTAAAATGTTTACAAAATTTAAACTATAAAAATGAAGTTCATGCAAAATATAATTTCTGTGGTAAACTTACTGCAAGACCTCAAAACCATATAGAACTTTTCTTATGCTCACAGAGAACTTCTACTTTGTTACCACATGCATGTGCCTATATATTGACTCTGTCATTCATATACGTATACTTTTAGATGAAGAGACTAGGTGTATAATTAATAACATGATGGAAGTAGGTAATTACTTGAATACTTGGGTTCACTTAAAGGGAATATGCTTTGAGAAAAGTTTTGAGTTAAGTACTTTCACATTTCTCTCACATAATTTCATTACATTTTGGAATTGTTAATTTCCTTCTACTTAAGACATTAGATTAAAATTATCCTAGAAGACAAAATATGCATGAAATATAAAATCCAGTGCCTATATTTTTATAATAACATAAATGTTTTGGCAAAGTCATAGCAAACGATATTAATCTTATGCTACACACTCACATAAATTGCAGCTTGGCCAAGAAAACACGTTTCCTGATAAAAATATTAGCTAAAAAATATACTTTCTCTCTCCAATGCTCCAGTCTCAGAGGACTATTAGCAGAAATACTCTAGCTGACCTTAATTGTCAGGATAATGTACAGATATTTGTCGTCATTTTTATCCTGCACTGTTCTTAAAAGGCACTTTAATTTTTTTTTTTTTTGAGGAAGACTAGCTCTGACGTAACATCAGCCAATCCTCCTCTTTTTGCTGAGGAAGACTAGTCCTGAGCTAACATCCATGCCCATCTTCCTCGACTTTATACATGGCATGCCTACCACCGCATGGCTTTGGCCAAGCGGTGCCATATCCGCACCCGGGATCCAAACCAGCGAACCCCGGGCCGCCGAAGCGGGAACATGGGCACTTAACCGCTATTCCATGGGGCCGGCCCAAGGCACCTTAATTTTGTGACTTCACTTATATTCCACTAACGGGCTCTTTACCATGTTTCACCACCATAGTTTCATTCATTGATTCTTTCTCAGGATGATGATCTTAAATTTCTTTTTGTTTATTTAAGCCACCCTTGTACAATGGCTTTTTACTTTGGCTGGAGGTGCCACTTTGCAGAGGCCATCACTGAAAAGCCATGGAGCAGTGACTGCTTGAGTTGGCACTTGCTCCATCCTTCTGTGATTAGACACCACAAGCAATTGATTTGAGATTGTTCTTTTCAGTTGGAAGAGCATAGTTATTTTGTCCTTCAATTCAGCTTTATTTCTCCTACCTTTCTAGTTCAGTCTTTCTGTTTCCTAATGTTAATAACAAGCAACTTACCTGTCCAATCTGATTTCTTTAAATTCTCATTTCAAACGCCCTCTCCAGTCATAATTTTTCTCTTTTTAATGGTTGTTTACTTCTTGGACTTTTAAAATCTTCAGTAATTTCTCTAACAAAATACTGCCTGTTATAAAAACAATCATTGATTTCAAAAACAGCATAACTAAGAGTAATTTTGCTAACCTGTTCTCTAAGGGTACTAAACTAGTGAGTGTGCACATAACACTGCCACCCTTTAACAAAATCCATGCTCCTGCTCAGGAGAGGAAGAAGCACATTATCCAGTAGCATTAACATCATTAATAAGGGATAATGCTAACATGCAAATATCTACATGTAATTTTGAGATCATACAGCATTAGAATACCAGGGTTAATACTATTATTCTGTTTAAAAATGCTTGACTTAAAATAATCACTCAGATGATAATATCTCCCAACAGTGTTTATGGCACAATTGATCCTTATTTTAGAAAAAAGAAATGTACTAGACTACTAGAAATTATGTTTTAAAGCTGGACATGGTAACAAAGACATGGAATAATTGAAAACGGGAACTTCAGCTCTCTTCCCAGTCTAAAATTACAACTACTACTTAAAATACTGCCATATTGATTTTCAAGACATTTTCTTTTCTCCATTGGCCCTTGCCAAGAGTCTATGATGGACCATTTCTGCTTCTGGATGGTTAGGCATCTCTTTGCCTTTTATCTTCAATATCTGGCTGTTTGCTGTGTCAGTTTCCTGTGCTCTGTCTTGTGTGTCTGCTTTCCCACAATAGCTCCTTTGTACACAGAATGTATGTTGTTTTCCTTGTTTTTATTTGGTAAATAGTTTTCTATATTTAGAAACTTTATGAATATTCGTTTTTGCACAGCCATTGTAAGATTTAATTTAGAAAATAGCCAAAGAACTTCATATCTTTAAAGTTAACCTTCTTTTAACTGATTTATCGTATATTTGAAGGACTTAAGCACTTTCCATTTTTTTAATGGTCTTAGAAATATTTTTTGATGGACTCTTGAAAGACTTAGAGCAAGGAGACATGCCTGTGCTGTGTACGTCAAAGTCGATTCAAGTAAAACTCATGTTCTATGTTAGCTGAGATATCTGTCAATATTCTCATAGGCTACAGTGCAGAAAACAAGTATTAATTTTTCATTAATGTAAATGAGAACTATCTCATCTCCTTTCACCTTTCCATAATAGAGATTCTATTCGTACATAAGCTTGTATAATTCTAAATTTTTAATAGAAAAGCTGGTTTCTTAGGGGACACGTTATCAGGACTGGCATAAGAACAAATGGAAGCAATACTCTCACGACAGGCACCGACTTAGCTATTTTGAACTCCTTGCAGGGCCATAGATTTTAGCTATCATTTTCTTCTTTTTTAAAAATAGTACCTTAGTATAGGATGTTGTTTATGTTTGAACTCAGAGATTGGTAAGAGAGGCATGGGCATCTGGGTAAAATTGAGAGAACCATTTCTTTCTTTAGCAAACCCCTTTTTGGACTTTTCACTATGTCTAAGGTCTGACACTTAGGATCTGTGATCAGGTATTGGAAGTATTCATCATAAAACTGTATCATATTGCCTTCAAACACATAATTTTATCCCAAATTTCATAGGTTGCTTTATCCCAGATCTATAAACACATGACCAAATGTAACTGTAGGGAAAAAATTGACACGCAGGCACTTAGATGTCTTAGGTAGGTTTTCCTAAAGTGAGGGAAGCGTGTCCATGTGATTTCTTAGAGGAGCCGTCTCAGGAGAAGGAGAGTGACAGAGGCAGAAGAAGCCATGAGCTATACCAGCCGACAGAGCAGCTAGAGAGCCGTGTGCTAGTGGGGTAAAGGGATCCAGACAGGACACCAGCTATGTCCACTACGAATGTGCGAAGTATAAGACAAGGGTCTTTGTTTTCAATAGCAAACAATATCTCCCTAGAAAACACCTCTCCATTTTCTCTGAGCAGAAATATGGAGGGGAATGTAACTCAGTCTCTCTGGTTTCAAGCAGTCTGTTGGTGGCGGCTTGTATTTAAATCCCAGTATAAATTTAGTTTCCTTGAATTCATAGTTTATATTTCACTGTTTCTTTCCCCAATACAATTTGTCTATGTGGTGCCAGTGGATGCTGATTTGTTCTTCATTTTGCCTAGCTTGTGGGGGTTCATTCTACTTTCTTGCAGCCACTGTTGAGGGGTCTCCTGTCGGTGACTCTTCTAATTTCAGGCACCCTGGATCAATTAATTTGATGGGGAGAGAAAAAGACAGATAAGTGTGAATGCCTAGGTTTATAAGTTCACATTGCGTTTGGCTCTAAGCAGTGTAAAATGCATGCAACTGTGGCTTAAAATCTTTATTTGTTGTTTTATCCTGGAGGTAAATACCAGTTTGCGTAACCTTTTAAATGATATTCTAATTACCTGGCCAGCTGCCTTAAACCTTTTCCTTCTACCATCCACTAATACCTACAACCTTAGGCTTACGAAACAGTTTTTCAAGGAATACTCACATTTTGAAGCTTCTCTTCTTTGATAAAAGGGTTGCAAATTCTTTAGTTTTATTCCATTTCATCCCCGCTATGATCTCACATACTTTATATCTTCTAAAATCCTTCACAATTTTAAGTCTGATAATATTTTTTTGGGGGGGGGGTTGAGCTTCTAGAATGGCTATGAAGTAATTCTTATTTTTCTAGTATCTGTTTCATTTTCATGGGATTATGGGAAGAAGAATCAGTAAATGTGGGTGCTTGCTTATCCATTTTATTCCAAAAAGTTCTATACCCTTTTCTGTCTGATTATTTCTTGGAAATCAATATTTCCTATATTTAGGAAAAGTATACAATTAAAGCATATTCATAATTATAAAATATGATATACTTATTTTGATGATTTGGTAATTTGGATAAATATAATAAAGTATATTTAATTTATTGAGCAGGGTCATTTAAAAAAATTCTTTTGAAGATCAAGGTGATGTGACCTTGTTTCTATCACAAACGTCTTGCTTATGACGTGTTGACAGATTGTTTTCCAAAGCAGGTCACTCTTGTTATACTAGAATCCCACCGGGGTGGGTCTGAAATCAACCTCTTTAACTCTACTATAATATGCTTTTACTGTTTGGAGTTACACATTTTTAAAGGCATATTTTTCTGCAATATATCTGCAAAATACAGAAGTATATTCAATCAGAATTTCAAACCTTATTGCCTGGAAGTCTGTAGGATCTACTTTGCGTAGTTTGTTATTGTTGTTGTTTTTTCTTTCTTCTTATCTTGAATATCTAAACATTTCTATTATATAACTTTTTTCTATTTCTAACTTATTTCTGGACTGAATTATGTTATATTAAAAACAGGACTGCTTTAATAATTATAGTTCATCAGGTTACTATGGAATCCATGAAAACAATATAAAATCCATGCTATGAAAGAAATGGAAGTTTTGATATCGGAGAACCTAAATGATCTCAGGAGATATTTCACTCTATTTCAAAGATTCAAATATTTGAGTTCTGCCATCTTGCAGAAGTTTATAAATTAACTCACTATATCACACTGAAAGAGATTTTTCAAAGAAAAAAGGAAAAAGTCAACTACTGCCTAACATACTGTACATAAATTTTCTTACCTACACAAAAAGTACAGAATTGAAAAATTCTAAACATACCAATATTTTCTACTGAGAAAGAGTTATGAGAAAGTCTGCATCCATTTACTAAGAAATATGCATAAAATGAAGCTTCCTTTCCAACCATCATATGATTTGTGTTTGAAAAGGAGATTATCTAAAGATGAAAAAGATAAGGCTAACCGGTATTTTACAGAAATATATTCACATTCTCCCTAGGTTTCCCCTTTGAAATTTAATTTTGAGAAGAAATTTCTATGTAGAAATGTGTTAAATGTATTCTGATTTGTATGTAACCATGTTCTCTATGCGTACATACTAACAATGAAGCCAAAGGAAGATAAAAAAAGAAATCTGAAGCATAAAAATAAATGCTCTAGTAGAAAATAAACATAGTCAATAAATGGAATTAATAGGTTAAGTGTAAGAATATAAAAATATAAACTACTTTTATCCCATTAACAAAATAATCAGATGAAATCAGAGAAAGCTATGCTTATTCTGGAGTATATTTGAGATGCTAAAAAAGAAACTTCTTATTTAAAAAGATTTAGACATACTCAACAATTTAACTATCTATATTTCCTATCAGAAATCTGTTAGAAATAAGTTTAAAAGCACAAACTTCTAAGTAATAAAATGCATGCAAAGCCCAAAAAGGAATAGGTAATTTTATTATTCTGCCAACAAAATGATTATTTAAATAAAACATTGTGAGTGAAAATTTAATAATAAAGGAAATTTCATCAGTGGAAACAATCTCTTATAGATATGCAAGCCACTGATACTGTAGTTTCTCAGCAATTAAGTGTCACCTGAGAAAATGAAAAGCCATCGAACAACTGCCTGGACATATGGGTTGAGCAGGCTGAAATACTCAGACTCCTTACACCTGTTCCCATGAAGCAAGTAAATACTACCCAAATAAAATAAGGAATAATAGCATTATTCATGCTGCCGTATTGCTCATTTAATGTCTAAAGATACTGCTTACAGAACAATAGCATGTTGGGAGATGCCAACCAGAAAGTTAATTGGGCATTTATGAAGTAGAGAAAATGACATTTAAGGAAATATTAAAGGATATTTAAGGACTATGTAAGGGTATTTAGATTTCCAGAACTCTGAATCAGGTAAGAAAGGAAAGAGAAATTAGTTTTAAAAGATTTCTCCATTTTGATGTCATTCCTGAGAGGAGGGGTCAAAAAAGCTAGGGAAAATGGAACTATAAATAGTTATATTTGATGTCAGTGGAAGCAGCTGGCTGAATGGTCCCTGTTCTTATCAATACCAATGACTACGCATTAGATTATATATTTATATCAAGGTTAGTAGTTTATGACAAAGCGCTATGGCACCATGTCATGCATAGATGGGGCTGAGGGTGTATGCCACAAGATGATAAAAGTCAGGTATGGAGTGGAAAGAAAGGGAGTAAAAAAAATTGGGAATGCCTCTGCCCTCCTAAAAAGTGCAATTTAGTTGAGAAGAAATGCATGTGCAGACAAAGAAAGAATGAATAATTACACTGCAGGCCAGCACGTCAGTGCCAAAAGCACAGCGTACTCAACATGAGGTAAGCTTATCCAAGAAAAGAAGGCAGCTCTGTGGACCAGAGTCCTCAATAGAAGTGGCTAGATTTGAGCTTGGTGTAAACGGTTAGTGAGAGCTTTAATATGTAAAGAAAGGAGGGAGAAAATTCCAACTGGAAAGTTAAAGTAAAGAGATAAGAAAGGAAAAAGTATGCTGAGGGAGGAGTGGAGTTAGTGAGTAGATTGACTTTGGGGAGTAATGGGAAGAGGGAAATTTAAAAAGACAAGAAAATGACACATTACAGGTTTAGTAATTTTGGCGGCTGTTTGACTGACGTTAACTTCTCGCTAGCTGTTTTCTCTTTCAGAAATGGCCTTTGTTGGACTGTAAGCATTTTGAGAGGAAGATCTGTGTGTTTTGGTAGTTCTCTGTATGCTCCACAGCACTTATGAGAGTGAATTGCAAATAGTTGGTGCTAGATATTTGACTTTCCCAGAAGGGAGTATGAAGGAAAGAAGATAAGTTTATTTTTCTTAGTAATGGTTCCCTGGAAAAAACATTCTTGCCTATATTCCAATTTTGTAGTTTCTATTTCATAGGTACTGTTTGGAACAACCTTTGCTCTTGCCTATATCTAAGCCTTTTCTCTAACTCTCTAAGCTAGAGAATTCTAAGAATTCTGTATTCTTAGAATTCTAAGAATTATGATTCTAAGTATGCTGTATCGTAGGCTTGTAAGAAATTTCTATTTTGCCTAAGTTAGTTAGTGACAGTTTCTGCTTCTTAAAAAAAGTGACCCAGTGGATGACCTCAATATGCATATGGATGACCTCAATATGCATATATGAGACAACTTCTGTCTATGGGTTCTTCCTCAAATTACTAGACTTATGTTATGTTTTTTCTCCAACAGAAAAACAATAAGTGTGTGCAATTTTCAAGAATAAAGTGAGATTTAGAAAACTAGTGGTTTATCCATATGTAATGGAGTCTGCACATGTCAGGTATATGTTGATAAAGTTAGAAAAGTACATGTTTTCTTATATTCTTCATTCATTTTACATCTTCTCACTACCCACGGAGAGAGTTTTCAAGATAAACTATAATCGGTAGTATCAATTATCAGATTCAGAGTATAGAACTTACGTTCTGATCATTGAACAAAGAATGCAGTATGCAACTTCTGTAGACAAAAACAGTGGTTATGTAAATAATTCCCCTTTTTGGCAAATAAAATTTTACCACTTTCTAAATATTCCCTTTAGAGTATAGGGATGTTTATTTGTAATTTTCATTACTATTTGTATGCTTGAATTATTGCTCTAATACATAAAATGCTTAATGTATTTCTTTTCATTGATAAGAGCAACATCATTAAAACCATGTAATTAAGCATTTTCCAGTGATAAATTGAAATGTATCTCTCTCAAGTATTCCTTCTAAAGAATGTGAAATGAATGGAATTGTTGTTGTGTTTGAGCATCAATACTCAAAGAATGAGTAAGAATAAGGTGAATGATATATATTACACAAATAACATTCCAAGCTGTGTACTGGGTATTTGCACATTATTTAATCCTCAGAGAAACCCTAAGCAAAGGCAGAAAGTCTTTGCAAGACCCATATTTTAAAGCGAAGTCTTTATTTGAAGCAATTATTTAGATAATTTCATAAAAATGCATCTATGTCATTGCTTCTCCTCTCATTTCAGTTTGTTAAGCATATAAGGCAAAAGAATGCCCTGATTCTTGATTTAGCTGATAGTTTTTATGCAATGTAAAAAACGGGTTCACTTTGTTGTAAGTAGGCGCTATAGGCCAATCATTATTTTGGCTGACAGTTGACTTTTGCCTAAATGAGTTAAGTACTCATTTAGATGAGATGCCTTTGGCTGCAAGTAACAGTAACCTATGATTGAAAGTTAGCTTTTAATCCACAAGGTGGTGCTACTTTCTGGCTCTTCTACCTCAAACAGCTGGTAGGATGGTTGCAACAGTTCCAAGCAGGTCATCTACAGATGCCACTGGCCAGAAAGATCAAAAGGAACTGTCTTCTCTGATATCTTTATAGGGTAAGGACAGCTTTCCCATAAGCATTCTAGCAGATCTCGTCTCCTGTCTCAGAGGCCAGCAAAGTGTTATCTCATTAGTATTCATAAACTACTGCTTTCATTTACCACTTCATATCCAAAACTTTCAGGTTCTTCCATTAGATTTTAGATACCTTTGTGGACAATAGAACCATCACGACTAGTTTAAGTCAATCAGGATTTACCCAGAGAACTGAGGAGCGGATCACCCTTCCCTAAGTCAAATGGAGGAGAGACAGACATTTCAACAAAACTAGTCTCTGCCAGAAAGGTAGAGGGAGGACTGGTAACAGACCGTCTGCTATGCGCTCTGCATTAAACCATAAGTTAAAATTATATTGAATTCTTCTTACTGACTACTCGGTGTATAATATCTTACGTCATGCTTATTTATGCAACATCCATCAAACATCAACAATGCTGGTTCTTCTCTTCCTTTTTATTTCCAAAAAGTATTAGTTTTAAAAAATATTTCATTGGACTATACTGTAAATTAATTGTTGTGCATGAGTGGGTTGAATCTCCCAGAGATCTGTCAGAATCCTTGCTGCATTTAAGCTTTATTCCTTAGCAACCTTACACGAGATGATGGATATGTTCAGTAGTCACAGTGGTAACTGGAGTCAAAGGAACCCAATTAATAGCGATAATGCTAGATTAATAAATTCTGTTACAAAATCTAGCTTACACCATTAGTTTTCAAACTCAAATACTTGCAGGCCCCTATACTATGTTTGTATTCTCTGGGGATCCATGGACCACAGTTTGAGAAATGCTATATACAAAGTTAAAAGTTCAGTGTCTGGGGGATTTTCAAAAACCAGATCAAGTATAGACAAACAGAAAGAGGTGGGACAATACTCAGCTACTTAAGCACATATTAGCGTGCACAAAAAGGAGAGAACACCACACCTTGAGCCAGGAAATTTGGGTTCTGGTTCTCTCTCTCTAACTGTGACTTTGAGTGGACCTCAAACTCTTCTCTACAGTTCCTTCATCTCTAAATGCGAATTTGAACTTGTTAATCTGTATGGTCTCTTCCAGGTACAAAACTCTTTGTGTATTTGTGAATTGTCCTGTAGATCACCTGGTACAATAAGCCAGAATGTAGGTGAAAGTGTTCTTCCCATAACAAACCACATGTGGGTAAAACACTTTTATGTAGATTAATTTGCATGAACTTCTGCCCAGAAGGAAGTAATTATTTATTCTGGAAAATGGAAATTCGATTGGAAGACACCATACCCACAGGTACAATCACTTATTCTCATGTGTATAGGGTATGTAAAATAATTTTTGTTATTTTGATATTTTAAAAATGTTTTATTTTTAATCAATTTTAGATTTACAGAAGAATGCAAAGATAGCGCAGAGAGTTCCTGTATGTCCTTCACCCAGCTTCTTCCAAAGCTGTCATCTTACATAACCTTTTATATTTATCAAAACTAAGAAATTAACATCGGCACAATACTATTAACTAACTATAAACTTTATTCAGATTTTGTAAGTCTTTCCACTAATATTCTTTTTACGTTCCAGGACCCAACCCAGAACGGCATGTTGCATTTAATCATCATTCTGCTTAATTTTTTCCAGTCTGTGATTTTTTTCAGTTTTTCCTTGTTTCTCAAGACCTTTGCGCTTTTAAAGAGTACTGATCAAGTATTCTGTAGAATATACCTCAATTCGGATTTGATGTTTTCTCATGATTAGACTGGGATTATGGATTTTTGAGGAAGAATGCCACTGGGGTGAAGTGCCTTCTCATCAAATTATCTTAGGGTACACAAAATGTTAACCTAACTTATTACTGGTAGTGTTTAACTTGGTCAAGGGACTGTTTGCCAGCTGTCTTTACTGTATGGTTAGTTATACTATTTTTCCCTTTCTTTACTCTATTTCTTGAAAACAAGTCACTGAGTCTGGCTCACGGGAGAACTACCAACTAGGATGACACATTTATTTCTGTTAAATAATTCTAAAGCAGACAATTGAAGCCCTTATGAATTAAGCCAAAATTTTATATTTGAGCTTATGTATGCAGTTATTTTAGATGTATTTTCTGGAAAGAGAACAACCAAACGAAGTAGTTTCTTGATCTGTGTGTTTCAATAGGAAAAGGTAAAGTTTTCCACACATATCTCTGATTTCCAAACAGAAGCAAGATGAATACCAAGTTTGCAGTCTTGAACAGAAGGTAAAAAGTGTGGAGATACACCCAGACCTGATTTTTACAGGAAGTAAACCATTTCCAAGGTGTCACTTGCTTTTGAAAACCAAATCAATTCTTACAGAATGTGAGAATACATTTAGTATCAGAAGTATTATTTATTCCCATGGCCTGAAATTATTATTTGAAGCAATGTCAGAAAGTGCCTAATTTGCTGGCAGGTAGCAGCTTGCTCACTGGAAGAATGTTTTATTTTAAATATATTTTTGTTGCACTATGCTAGCATATTTATATATATTATATATATAGCATATATATATATATATAAATATATTTAGTTGCATTATTTCCCAAATTATGGGTTGCATTCACTTGATGTATCATGTGAAAGTCTCTCAGTAAAATAGGAATGTTTCTATGTGTTTATATATTCACTCGTTTATTAATATTTCCATTTACATGGTTTTGGAGAAGTTAAATGAAAACAAAAGAAAATGAAGGAAAACCTTTGTATTAATATAGTAGAAATTCTTTCAAGTAGTTTTCACTTGCTTCCCCCACTCCCATCAGATGGACCTTCCAAACACAGACAGGCACACAAACAAATCCCATATTTCTATTAGAAGTTTTTGGTTACTATTACAAATATATTTGATGTCAGTTTTGAAATCACCTTCACTAACTTGAATGAATTATCTATCAAGTTTTATTGATTCTTCTTTCAAAATGTCTTTAACTTAGCCCTTTCTTTATATTTTTATTGACTTTACCTTAGATTAGGCCCTCATAGATGAACCAACAAAATATCTTCCTTCCTAATATCCTTTCCTTAGTCTCTCCTTTCCTATCATTTATTTGATACCCTGTCATCACACGATATTCCCAAACATTGTGTGGATTATACAAATTTCTGCTAAACATTATTTAATGGTTCTCATCTATTTACAAAGTAATATCTTATCTATGTTACTGTCTTGCTCCTGTGTATCATAAAGTGTGGTGGATGTTTCTAACCCTCCTGTCTCTGACTCCTTTTTCTCCTTCTTGCCTGTCTTCTTCTGGGAAATGTCCCTCCCCCTATTCTAACCATGTTTATTCTAGTACCACTCCATCTTT
The DNA here is from genome assembly GCF_021613505.1 of Equus quagga. Classification (NCBI taxonomy): domain Eukaryota; kingdom Metazoa; phylum Chordata; class Mammalia; order Perissodactyla; family Equidae; genus Equus; species Equus quagga. The sequence goes on from NC_060281.1 coordinate 3,838,061, forward strand.
ATTAGAGACATTGGTCTGTTGATTGGTGTGAAATTTAGCATCTGATCTGATCTAAGCCAAATTGTATTTCTTCATCACTGTGGCCACAGTTAATTGCCCAAAGAATAGACATCACCACAAACTATTACAACTACAGTCTTCCTCCAGTTTTGTACTTGTAACAAAGTAAAGGAAATCTTAAGCCCTCCCCATTGACATGAGGAGTAATGGTTGATACTGGTTATTTTTCCAGCCACTTATTCAGAGACAGTGTGAGAGAATGAAGCCAAGAGAGTGAAGCAGATATTCTAAAGGAAGGACCTAGTCGCAGTAAGTTCCTTGTTCTGGGAAACCCACCTTGGAAATGGGAAGGCTGTCAAGAGAAGCTTCAGCAAATCACAGTGAGAGTCTGAGGAAGATGTGTCTGGACATTAGATGCCATCTCTAACACCTCTACCTCCTGATGTCGCTGCTTTTTCCACAAGAATGGATTCTCAATTGTCAATTTCTTTGCCTCACTTATCCAAATTAAAGTCCCAGGTGAGAGTGTCTGATTGCCCAACATAAGAATGTATATGCACACTGATTACCAAGACTTAAGGAGAGCAAATTTCTGATGTCAGAGGTGAATCCCACCCTTCCCCATGAGTCACACAATGGCAGATTCCCAAATGTAGTCAGTTCAGAGACCGGCAGACAAAATAAATGTCCAATACTTAGCCTTTCAATTAATTTTCCTTTCTGCCTAGGCTAGTTTCAGGAATTTCTATTTCAAAAATGACTTAGATCAATGCATTAATCATACATTAATCAATAGGTAGCTAACATGTCTTAAGAACCTAGTACATGCCAGGTACTTCATATTCATTATTTCATTTAATACCCACAATAACTTTATGAAATAAGTGTCATTCTTCCCAGTTTTACAGATGAAGAAATGGAGGGAGGATTAGTGACAGTAAGTGATTTGTCAGACCACACAATCAAATAATGACAAAGCAGTGATTTAAATTCAAGTTTTTAACTTTTATATGATATTGCTACCTGTAGCTACCACCTCATCTTCCTCCTGAACTCCCTTGAAATTCTGGTTTTTGCTTCTGCCAAGTAACCTCCCCGTCACTCCCACTTATTCACAGAACAATTCGGTTCTGTTTCACTGCTTTCCTCTTCACCCATATCCCAGTGTCTTCACCACCTGAATGAATGACTCTCTTGGTTTCTTGCTTCTTTACTTTCCAAGCATTAACAAACTTTCCCTCCATCCTACATTTCCCACCCACTCACTTCTTAGGTACATCCTGTACCTTGTCATCACTGGTAACTATATGACATCAAAATCGGAGTTTAAACATTTTACCCCCTCTCTTGCTTTTTTCGCTTACTGTAGTACTCCTACTGAAACAAATTTGGATTATTTGTCTTCTTCTTACTGAGTTGTAAGTGTTCATTATATGCTATAGATACTAATTCTTTAACAAGTATGTGATTTGCAAATATTTTCTCCTTTATGTGAATTGTTTTATCACTTAAAGGATCTTCAAAATGCCTTTGAAGCACAATTGTTTTAAATTTTGGTGTTCAATTTGTCTATTTTTTTCTTTTTCACTTGTGCTTTTGGTGTTATATCAATAAAGGCTTTGCTAATTCAATAGGCAATAAACAGACTTGTATTTTCTTCTAAGGGTTTTATAGTTTTAGCACTTACATTTAGGTCTGCTATGCATTATTGGGTTAACTTTTGTGTGTTGTATGAGGAAAGGGTTCAGCTTCATTCTTTTGCATGTGGACATCCAATTGTGCTGGCATCATTTTTTGAACAGATTATTTGTTTTACATTTAATTTTCTTAACGCCCTTGTTAAAAAATCATTGACAGTAAATGTAAGGGTTTGTGTCTGGAGTTTCAATTATGTTCCTTAGATCTCTATGTTCATTACACTGTCTTTATTATGATAGCTTTATAATAAATTTTGATATCAAAAAGTGTGAATCCGCCAACTATTTTTCCTTTTCAAGATTGTTTTGGCAAACCTGGGTTCCTTGTATTTCCATCTGAATTTTAGGATCAGCTTTTTCAATTTATGCAAAAATGCAAACTGAAATTTTGATGGGAATTTTATTAATCTTCAGATCAATTTCAGGAATATTGTCATCATTAACAATATTAAATCTTCTGATTCACGGGCTATTTTTTCATTTATTTAAGTCTTCTTTAATTTCTTTCAACAATATTTTCTAGCTTCTGAGCATAAGTTTTGTATTTTGTTTGTTAAATTTCTTTCTTCTTCTTTTTAATTTTCTTTTTTGAGGAAGATTAGCCCTGAGCTAACTACTGCCAGTCTTCCTCTTTTTGCTGAGGAAGCCTGGCCCTGAGCTAACATCGTGCCCATCTTCTTCTATTTTATATGTGCGACGTCTACCACAGCATGGCGTGCCAAGTGGTGCCATGTCTGCCCCCGGGATCTGAACCCGCGAACCCCGGGCCACCGAGAAGCAGAACGTGCGAACTTAACCGCTGCGCCACTGGGCCGGCCCCAAATTTATTTCTAAATATTTTATTTACTTTGATGCTGTCATAAATGGAATTGTTTTTTAAATTTGATTTTCAGAATGATTCATTCATAATGTATAGAAAACAACTGATTTTTCACATTGATCTTATGCTCTACAATCTTACTGAATTAGTTTATTAGTTTTGATAGTTTTTAGTGGATTCCTTGGGATTTTCTGTCTACAAGCTTATGCCATCTGCAGATAGACATAGATTTACTTCTTTTCTCCAATCTGGATGATTTTCTTGTCTAATTACTATGGTTAGAACCTTCAGTTCCATGTTGAATAAAAATGATAAGAGCACATATCTTTGTCTTTTTCCTGATCTTAAAGGGGAGGCATTCAATCTTACACACAATAAGGATAATATTAGCTGTGTGGGTTTTTAATAGATGCCCTTTTTCGGGCTGAGAAACTTCCTCATTTGTTGTGTGTTTTTATCATGAAAAAGCGTTAGATTTTGTCAGCTTCTTTTTACGTGTATAGTCAGATGATCGTGTGGCCTTAGTCTTTATTCTATTGATATGGCTTATTACATTAGTTGATTTTGGGATATTAAACCAACCTTACATTTCTGAGATAAACCCTGCTTGCTCATGGTGTGTAATACCGTTAATACATTGCTGGATTCAGTTTGCTAACGTTTTGTTGAGGATTTTGGTATCTATATTTAAAATAGATATCAGCCTGTGGTTTTAATGTGATGCTTTGTCTGGTTTTAGTATTATCATAATACTGGTCGCATAGAATGAGTAGGAAAAAGTTACTTCCTCTTTAATCTTTTCAGAGAGTTTACGAAGAATTGGAATCAATTCTTCTTTATATTTTTGATATAATTCATCAGTGAAGCCATCTGGCCCTGAGCTTTTCTTCATTGGAAGTTTTTAAAATTGCGTGTAATCTCTTCACTTGTGCTAAGTCTATTCAGATTTTCTATTTCTACTTGAGCTAGTTTTGGTATAGTTTATCTTGCCAGGAATTTGTCCATTTCTTCTGTTATGTAATTTGTTACCATATATTTGTTTGTAGTATTCCTTTATAAGCATTATTATTTCTGTAAGGTGGATGATATGTTTCCTTAGTAGAGTTTTTAAAAATTTATTTATTTTGGTGGTGGTTGAAACATGGAGACAGAGAGTGTAGCATTTGGAAGCACTGTAGAGCCACAAACCAGGTCTGCATACATTGAACTTCTAAGCATGACACCAATGAGCTCACTATGGATTTTTCACTGGACTAACAAAACACAAAAATTTTTCTGCTATTACTGTATTTATTGAGGTTAGGTTTGGAGTAATCATTTTTGTAGAAGCACTTAAAGTGAAGGAATTGAAGAAAACAGAACTGAATTAGGAGAATTGTAAGATTTAGAAGAGTCAGGATTACTTGGGTGTAATAAAAAATTTTGTTTTTGACGAGAGTTGGTTATTTTTCCCCCTGTGCTTAGAAGAAATTACAGGTACTAGCCTTAAAATTGAGTTGTACCTGTGGTCACTGCCTTTGTGCATCCCTGGCAGAATCCACGCGTGCCTTCAGATGCCTCCAGGTAAGGCCAGCCACGAATGAGCACTGAAATTCATCAGTTACAGCGTGAAGCAAAATCTGCATCTGACTGATATCTGATTATGCATTCTATTTTGGCCCCAGCCTTAGACATTTGATTTTCGGTGCCCCGTGCAATAGCTCTTCTTACTCCCATTTTGTAAATGAGGGTCAGATAGTTGACCCCCTGCTGCCTCCCTCACACGCCGCCTCCTGCTCTGGTCATCCATACAGTCCGATGCTGTGGTCTCGTCAGTGGCCTAACTTGCCCTAATCTTTATCTCTGTTTCATTGGATTTTGAAAAGTAAGAGCTGCTTTCGCTCTTCAGTACCTTTTAACTTGAAAGGGATGAATTTCTCTTTGTTTTTTTCTCAGTAGTATTTTGGGAAATGTACATATTTAGATCACTGTTGCATATGAGCATGCTCTTGAAGGTAATAATAGGATTCAAATGAAGGCTTCCTGGCCAGCTGAAACATTACACGGGCTACAGAGCTTAATGCAATTTATAGTTCTACATATTCTCTGTTGTCATAGCTTAATTTTTTGCATGTGAATAGGAAAATGATCCTGTGTATGCTCCTTTATCTTGTTGCCTGAAGGTCTTCCAACTACCTTATTGAAGTGGGAAAAAAATGTTCTTGGAATTTACCTTGCCACATTTCTTTTAGAAATCTCAAATTCAAATAGAGAGCCACGAGTTTCTCCTTGAGTTTTTGAGAGTAATTTTCAAACTGTATTTGCATAACCTTTTGAAGTTCTAAAATATATATTTTGGAAAATAGATTTTAAAAGAATAAAAGAATGCTACCTGAGAGAGAGAATGGGAGACATCCGGGTACTTCCTAGCATTTTTTAGGTGGGTTTTTAAATCATGTAATAGTATCTTCATGATACACAGAGTTATTTTATCTTAAAAAACATTTCATAATAAATGTGTTTATTTTAACCAGAGGTCTTACAAAATATGTCAGATCTATTTTCCTGCTGTTATTAGGAAATTATTGTTCATATATCTTGACATACGGTTAGGGATGAAGCATTGAAATAAACACAAACACCTTTTCAAATACAACCATGCACTTGACTGTTCTGGTACTGCTTCTGTCTCTACACCTTGTTTCCATTCACTCTAGGTGCTGGTCCTTCTTATTCCTCCCACTACTTGACTATAAACTGCTCCTCACGACTCCTCATAATTTGACCACAATTTCTTCATGAATTACATAATATGCACATTACATAACCTTATTTATAACATTTTTATTTATCCTACATGGTGCTATTCCTAATTCTATGACTTACTTTGTATGGAGAGCAGAGCAAATGTATTATTGACAATATTACTGAGTAAGAGTGTATTGTTTTTAACTCCTTTTGATCGCTGATGATTTTAAATAGTTCACCCAGGTATACTTATCCTCCTCATATCAACTCTTAAGAGCTTCCTCTAATTTTCCATCTGTTGTTTTGTAACAAGCCCTCCAATTGGCATGTGGAAAACATCAGGGAAAAAATGATCTTAAAATTTCCATTCTGAAAATTTGGTTTATTAGCCATTGCAATTATTAAATAAGTTGCATTTTCTAAAGCCTTTCATCTGACTTCACGCTTATAGATACGGCAGGATGGTACTTTATGTCTGCTTCACTTCTTATTCTTAGTTAAATGCAGTAAAGAGACAGAAACTTTGTTAGTACAGTAAGTCAACAGTGTTATGACATGAGAGGCAGCTGAAATTAGCAAAGGACAGAATTTTTTTTGTTTTATATCTTTGTCTCTGAAGATTCTACGGGGCCTTATTCAGTGTTCAAATTAGGAAGTTGACAATTCTTTTCATGGATGGACTGTGGAAAGAAAATGGAATGTGGAGGAACTGATTGCAACACTAAGTTAGATCTAGGACTGTGGGAAAGAACAGATGCAGGCGGTATATGGAGATAAGGAAAAGGAGGAGGAGATACTGGGAAAATAAGGGAAACCCTAAATGCTGGTTTGAGATGGACTTTGAATGGCCTCATAATTAACTTTATGATTAATACTTTGCATCATCGTAATATGCTGTATGCATCCCTGATCTGCCAATGGTAAATCTCACTTTCTTACAGGGAACTATATCGTTATGCTTCCCCAGGCTTCAAAAGCAAAACTAAGGGATTGCATGAGGAGTGGAGACTTCAGTTGGGAATTTTAATGGCAATCCAATGTCTGCCTCCCAGTTTCAGTCACTATCTTTAACTGGGAAAGCACCATGGTGGTATTAAGCTGGTGGAGAGAAATGGGCCTGAACCATGTATGAGCAGTAATGATGGAGAGCTATGAGGGAGTGACAGCTCTGTAACAGCCCCCAAGCCTCTGGGTAAAGTCCAAGAGTGGGTGGTTCAGTAAGAAAGCCAGGGCTCTACTCCAAAGTTACTTTTTATGCTGATCACCATGGCAAATCTTTTGCAGTAGTTATAGAGGAAGGGCCCAATGGAGAGTGATCCACGTACTGCAGACACCAGATTTTTATAGAAAATTGTATTGTTTCTGAAAAGAAGCAAAGAAATGCGTATGACAGAGATGGTGGGAGGCAGACCACCACACTGGGGCTCTGGATTGAAAGATTGTGGCAAGTGATGGAAAAGATAGTGCCACCTCTGCTGGATGTAAACAGGTGTTAAAACATCACCATATTTTTTAGTAGAACTGGGTGAGGAGTGGTGGTCCAAAATTGTGGTAAGGAGGAAAATTTTGAACTCTGGATTAGACACACTGTGGAAAGGCCATCGTAATAAAATGGCTTAGATAAGATTCATAGCCTTTTGGTCATGCTCAGAGTGAAAGAAGAATGGGTGTCTGTGTCTGCAAGTGACTGGCTACAAGTTTCGGGAAAGTCTTTAGCAAAATTTAACCAGCAAGAGTATTGTAGGCATATGACCACCCAGCAGAGAGAGAGTGAAAAAACTTCTAGGTTTTTAATGATCTGCTTTTCTTTTTATAAGAGGGAGGAAGGCAATGAAATAGGATGAGGAGAGGAATCTCAGAGATAGAAAATTGAGTGCAAGAAGTCAGATACAAAAAATATATATTATATAATTCCTTTTATATATAAATTCAAAAAGAATAAAACTAACTCTGATGTTAGGTGCCAGGATATTCTTTACCCTTGAGGGTAGTGATATGGTGGGACACAAGGAGTTCTCTGTGATGCTGGGGGATGTTCTATTTCCTGCTCTTGGTAATGGTTACATGGATGTGTTCACTTTGTGAAAATTCATCTAATTGAATCTTTAGGATTTGTGCAATTTTCTATATGTGAGTTACTCTTCAATGTGAAGTTTGCTGAAAATATTTTTTTTGAGGAATATTAGCCCTGAGCTAACATCCATGTCCATGTTCCTCTACTTCATATGTGGAGTACCTGCCACAGCATGGCTTGATAAGCAGTGCATAGGTCCATGCACGGGATCTGAACTGGTGAACCCTGGGCCACCGAAGAGGAGCACTCAAACTTAACGGCTACGCCACTGTGCTGGCCCCTGAAATAATTTTTTTAAATCATGATTACATAAGTGTAGCAGAATGGATGGAAAAAACACGAATGGACATATCTTGAAACGTGGAGATAAGAACAGGAAGAGAGTGATTCTGGCATTAGATCAGTGCATTAGGGCAGAATGGAGATTGAGCAGCTCACTCATCTTCTGGGTCTGATCTCAGAGATCCACCTGCACAGGTAAGGGAGTGTCTGCGGGGTGCGGCAAACTTGCTTGTTATTCATACATATTTTGTGGCTCAGAACACAGAGAGAAGAGCAGAAATACTAAAACCCAACTCTCCTTCTGCCCTCTGATCTTCTGGGTCACCCACTGCCATAGTCAACAGGAAACAGGAAACTGAAACAGGAGTTTGAGTGATGCAGTTGATAGGGATCAGGTTTTCAGGTATAAACAAGGGCAGAGAATAGATCTGCATGGCCAAATAAAAGGTAAGAGGGAGTTAGACAACTGTTGAAATACCCTGTTGCTAAGGCTTTTGGTATACGTACTATTGCAAATAAATACAGTGACATTTCTCGGCATTCTTACTTGGTTTGCTTGCTATAGCAGCAGGACTGCACTGATCCAATGTTTTCTGAATTCCAAAAGGCTCCTAAGAGTCCACAAAGCTCTGAGATTAACTGGAAGTCCAAAACGTTCATGTGGCTTGAGTTCTTGAAGTAGTGGACAGTTATAACTCTGTACCTTTTAGTTATGTTCCATTAGGCTTCTGTGCCTGCTGTTTCATCACAGATTATTCCTCCTTAGCTCCTTCTCTTTCAAAGATGTCTTCCTAAATTAAGATGCCACTGCTGAACTGCCAACAGCTGGAAATGTGTATTTAATTGTTCTTCCAGGAGAGAAAATATGTTGCACCCGTCCCATTGGGACTGCTGGCTTGCTTCTTGGGATGGCTGACCACACTTAATGGTGCAATTTTGTTGGTAGAACAGCTTTGTTGTTATTGATGTTGATTTTTTTTATGCAAAGCTAATTGTTTCATACAATTAGATCCATGACCTTGTGCAATTAACAATTTTGTAAACAAATCATAATCAACCTATAACCTTTTACTTAAACGATGAGAATTCAGTGGGATTCTCATCCATTAAGTCAAAGATCTAAGATAACTTCTAAGAGGTGAACTATCTTGGTTTCCTCTGTTTTAATTTTAATTTATAATGTGTCTATTTTATTCACACTAAATGTACAGATAAATTTTTCTCTTTATAATTCTGTTTTCTTTTCTGTTTTGCACATATGAATGTACGCATGTTTATTCCAAGGCTTTATTCCTCTAAAATAAAATATAACAGTTAGACCTTTAAGTACTGATTTTTCATAAAGTGGAATTTAAGGTGATATAGCTTTATTCAACATATATTTATGGTTTGTAAATACACTATATGAACCATTAGGAATCTTAAGAGCCATTTTAAATATCAATAAATTACTCATAATTCTCTTTGATATCATAATTCATTATTTTACTTCTTCATTCAGAAAGATACAATTAAACCTGTAACTTAACATTTCAATCTCAAAACCACATATGATTATAAAACTATCCAAAGATAGAGCTTCCAAGCTTATGAAACAGAAGTATATTTATACATACTTGAAGAAAAAATGATTGTACAAAATAGCTCAACATCTAAACCCATCTATCAACAGCAAATTTACCAAACTTCTGGATAAGAAAATATTTGAAATTCTCCAATAAAAATAATAAAACAAATGAAAAAATGTTTCAGTACTGCTTTAGAAAATCAGGCGCAAGTCTCCCTAGCTCACCAGCAATGTGCTGACAACCTCTTCAGTTGCCCTCCATCTTTACCTACCGTCACATCCAAGTCAGATGCCAACAGCACAGCTGCTTTGGGCAGCATCCAACTACAAGTGGCCAAATTTAATTCATGTTACTCAGTTTGGGGAGTCACATTCCAGGTCCAATGCTTTCCTGTCTGTAGTATATAGATTTTCTGAATAAGCAAGTTATGTGTAATTATACAACACCTAATTTATGATATAGCAGTTAAGAAAACTGTCACTTTTTACAGATCCTCTGAATATTTATCACATTGTTACGTCCAAGGCAACAACATTTGAGAGTGCCTAAAGAGTCAGTTAATATACTAAGGTAAATACAACCACTCTGAAAGATTTCTCTCCATTAGTTAGAAAAACCTTTGATGACACAGATGATCATATTTGTAGTTGTCTATTGTCTAATATAATGCATGACATGTTATTGGTTCTTAATATATGTTTGCCTAATGAAAGAATGGAACTATGTAATTTAGAGAATTGAAACACGTAGAGGGATGATTAAAATAAATGTCAAATAATTAAAATAGTACCTCCATTAATTAAATACTTCTTTAAAAGTAATGCTATTATTTGTGAATATATTTTCACCTAATGAAACAAAGAAAACTAATATGATTGCATGTATAAATTTATAGATTAGGAAATGAAACTCTCACACAAATCACAAATATAAAAGACAATAATTAGGGTACATTTATGATGTAATAATTCTTGTTTATAATTGATTTCCTAGAAGGGTTTTTAATGTTTCTTTCATTCTCTATTTTAGAAAATAAACATATTAATCTTTCAATTCTTTTCTTTTTCTTGATTTATAATGTATTGATAACCTCAGAGTGAAGAAATGATAAAGTGCTTAAAAGAACTATGACACAAATAGCTAAAGAAGTCTCTAATAGTCCCAATTTCTAAATTTCCTTGAACTAGTTCCTTTTCTCTCCCATCCAAGTTAAGATCGAGTGCAATACCACTGGAAATTAATTTTATTCCTCTCTTGGAGCCTAGGTACTACAGTTAAATCGCTTGACATAGATAGATATTATGATGTTGTTAAAATGTCAACCGTAAAATATATTCTATAGTGGATAACATGACCTACTTAAGTGTTCTGAAGACATTTTTGTTCTTCAGCATATTAACTTTTTAGTCCTGAAATTGTGGGTCCTAGGTTACAATAATAGAAAATTTGAGCAGTTTAAAGAATTCTAAAACATACATTTTCCTTTTTACCTTGGAAAGGATCAGCCGCTTCTTAGTCTATCAAAAATAAAATTTCTATAGTTTATCAATTAGATTAGTATGTATAAAATCTTTCTTTGAAAATTCTTTTTTTTCTTTGAGGAAGATTGGCCCTGAGCTAACATCCACTGTCAATCTTCCTCTTTTTGCTGAGGAAGATTGGCTCTGAACTAACATCTGTTCCCATCCTCCTTTACTTTATATGTTGGACGCCTGCCACAGCATGGCTTGATAAGCGGTGCTAGGTCCACACCTGGGATCCAAACCAACGAACCCCAGGGTGCCGAAGCAGAGTTCACAAACTTAATCGCTATACCACTGGGCTGGCCCCTGAAAATTCTTATAGTCAAAATATATATACAAACTTTATTATCCAAGCATTCTATTTTCAGTTTATTTTATTTTTATTGAGATATAATTGACATATAACATTGTATAAATTTAAGGTGTATGATGTGTTGATTTGACACATTTATATATTGCAGTATGATTACCAACTTAGCTTTAGCTATCATCTCTCTCACATCACGTAATTATCATTTCCTTTTTGTGGTGAGAAAAATTAAGATCTAGTTGCTTAACAACTTTGAAGTTCCTAATACCGTATTGTTGTCTATAGTAACTATGTTGTTCATTAGATTTCCAGAATTTATTCATCTTTTAGTTGCAAGTTTGTACACTTAAAACATTTCTCCAATTCCCCCATCCCTCAGTCCTGGTAACCACCTTCCTACTTTCTGTTTTTATGAGTTCAGCCTTTTTTAGATTCCACATATAAATGATATCATACAGTATTTATCTTCCTCTGTCTGACATCTCACTTAGGATAATGCTCTCAAGGTCCATTGATGTTGTTGCAAATGGCTTCTTTCTCATGGCTGAGTAATATTCCATTAGATTTTATATACTACAACTTCTTTATCCATTCACGCATTGATTGACACTGAGGTTGTGTCCATCTCTTGGCTATTGTAGATAATGCTGTAGTAAACATAGCCGTGCATGTATCTCTTCGATATTGTGTTTTCATTTCCTTTGGATCTATACCAAGGACTGGAACTGCCGGATCATATGGTAGTTCTATTTTTAACTTTTGGAGTAAACACCGTACCATTTTTTATACTGACTGAACCAATTTGCATTGATACCAGCAGTGCACAAGTGTTCCCTTTTCTGTACATCCTCTCAAACACTTATCTCTTGTCTTCTTGATAATAGTTGTTCTAACAGGTAGGAGGTGATATTTCACTGTGGTTTTGATCTGCATTTCCTTGATTATTGGTGATGTTGAGCATCTTTTCACGTACCAGTTGGCCGTTTGGATGTCTTCTTTGGAAAAAATGTCTATTTAGTTCATCTGCTCCTTTTTGGATTGGGTTGCTTCTTTTTTTTTCTATTGAGTTATACAAGTTATTTATGTATTTTGGAAATTAACCTCTTATCCAATATATAGTTGGCAAATACTTTCTTCTATTTTTTAGGTTGTCTTTCCAATTTTTATTGTTTCTTTGCTGTGCAGAAGCTTATTATTTCAAAGTAGTCCCACTTAATGATTTTTCCCTTCATAGCTTGTGCTTTCGGTATCATATCTAAAAAATCATTGCTAAAACCAACGTCAAGGAGCTTATTTTTTCCTATGTTTTCTTCTGAGTTTTATAGAATCAGATCTTATATTTAAGTCTTTAATCCATTTTCAGTTAAAGTTTTTGAGTGGGGGATCAAATTTCATTTGTGTGCATATAGCTATCCAGTTTTCCTAACATCATTTGTTGAAGAAACTATCGTTTAACCATTGAATATTTGTGTCTCCCTGTCAAATATTAGTTGACTGTAAATTTGGGGGTTTGTTTCTGGGCTCTCTATTCTCTTCCATTAATCTATGTGTCTATATTCATGCCAGTACCATACAGTTTTAATTACTATAGCTTTGTAATATACAGAAAGTGTGATGCCTCCAGCTTTATTCTTCTTTTTCATGATTCCTTTTACTATTCAAGGCCTTTTGTGGCTCCATAAAAATTTGAGAATTATTTTTTCTGTTTGTGTGAAAAATGCCATTGGAATTTTGATAGGGATTGCTTTGAATCTATAGATGGCTTTTGGTACTATGGACATTTTAACAATATTATTTCTTCCAATCCATGAGCATGAGATATATTTTTCTTTGGGTCTTCTTCAATTTCTTTCTTCAAAGTGTTGTAGTTTTCATTGTATACATCTTTCACTTCCTTCATTAAATTTGTTCCTCAGTATTTTATTATTTCTGATTTTATTGTGAATAGGATAGTTTTCTTTTTCAGATGTTTCATTGTCGATGTGTAGAAACAGAAGTGATTCCTGTTTGTTGATTTTATTCCTGCAACTTTACTAAATTTGTGGATTGGTTCCAACAGTTTTTTTATTAGGTCTAGAGTTTCCTATATAAAAGATCATATCTTCTGAAAATAACAATTTTACTTTTCCTTTCTGATTTGGATGACTTTATTTCTTTGTCTTGCCTAATTGCTCTAGCTAGGACTTCAAGTACTATGTTGAGTAAGAGTGGTGAGAGTGGCACCCTTGTCTTGTTCCTGATCTAAGAGGAAAAGCTTTCAATTTTTCACATTGAGTGTAATGTTAGCTGTGGGTTTTTCATATATGGCTTTTATTTTGTTGAGGTATTTCTTCTATACACATTTTGTTGAGAGTTTTTATCATGAAAGGACATTGTGTTTTATCAAATGCTTTTACTACATCTATTAAGATGATCACATGAGTTTTATCTTTTATTCCATTAATGCAGTGTATTACATTTGTTGATTTATGTATGTGGAACCATTTTACCTCTCAGGGATAAATGCCGCTTGGTCCTTTTAATGTGTTGTTGAATTCAGTTTGCTAATATTTTGTTGACAATTTTTCATGTATATTCGACAGGGATGGTGGTCCATAGTTTTCTTTTTTTGTAGTGTTATCTGTCTTTGGTATCAGGGTAATGCTGGCATCGCCAAATGAGTTTGTAAGTGTTCCCTCTTCTTTAATTTTTTGGAAGAATTTGAGAGGATTGGAATTAATTCTTTACATGTTTGGCAGAATTCACTAGTGAATCCATCTCGTCCTGGAGTTTTCCGTTTTGAGAGATTTTTGATTGCTGATTCAATTTCCTTCCTCATTATTGGTTGTTTTTTTTTTTTTCCATCCAGCCACTTTATAACTTTTGATTGGAGAAGTCAATCCATTTTTATTTAGTGTAATTCTTGATAGGTGAGAGCTTATGAGTGCCATCTCTGTTTTTTTCTGTCTGTTTTGTGGTTCCTTTTTTTCCTTTATTCCTCTCTTTCTCCTTCCCTTGTGAATTGATGGTTGTCTATAATGGCATGCTTTGATTCCCTTCTCTTAATATTTTGTATATTTACTGTAGGTTTTTGCTTTGTGGTTATCATGAGACTTACTTGAAATATCTTATGATGGAACAATCTATTTTATGCTGATAACAATTTAACATCAATCAAATACACAAGCTCTACCCTTTCACTTCTCCCTTTTGTGTTTTAGATGTCACCATAAACCTTTTTTATATTGTCTATCCTTTAATGAATTATTGTAGCTATAGCTATTTTTAATACTTTTGTTATTTAATGATATAATAGTTAAGTAAACACTCTTTATATTACAGTATTAGAGTATTTTGAATTTGCCAATATGCTTACCTTTACTAGTGTGTTGTATAATTTCACATTTTCATGCTGCTCTTGAATGTCCTTTCTATTTCAGCTTGAAGAACAGCTTTCAGTATTTCTTTAAGACAGGTTTAGTGTTGATGAATTCCCTCAGCTTTTCTTTATAAGGGAAAGTCTTTACCTTGCCTTCATTTCTGTAGGACTACTTTGCTGGGTAAAGTATTCTGGGTTGGCAGTTTTTATCTTTTAGAACTTTGAATATATCACCCTATTCTCTCCTGATATACAAGATTTCTTCTGAGAAAGTCACTGATAGGCTTAGGGGGGTTCCCTTGTATGAGAGATTTTTTTTTCATTTTTTACTTTTAAAATTCTCTCTTTGTCTTTGATTTCAGACAGTTTTATTATAATGTGTCTCACTGCAAATCATTTTGTATTGATATTTTGTGGTTACCTTTATAGCTTCTTGAATTTGGATGTCCAAATTTCTCCCCATATTTGAGAAGCTTTTATCAGCTATTATTTCTTTTAAAAAACTCTCTACCCCTTTCTCTTTCTGAGACTCCAGTGATGCATACATTGCTTCTCTTAATGGTGTCCCATAAGTCTCATAGGCTTTCTTCATCCTTTTTCATTCTTTTTTTTTTTTTTACTCTTATTAGACAATTTCGATTGATGTGTCTTCCAGATCACTGATTCTTTCTTTTGCATGGTCAAGTCTGCCTTTGAAGCCCTCTACTGAATTCTTTAGTTCAGTCATGACATACTTATCTCCAAATTTTCCATTTGGTTCTTATTATAATTTTTATCTCTTTCTTGAACTTTATTTCTTGTATTGTTTTCCTGACATTGTTAAATTGTTTATCTGTGTTCTCTTATAGCACTCTGAGCATCTTTTGAACAATCATTTTCAATTTTTATCATGAAATTCTTAGATCTTCATTTCTTTAGGGCCACTTACTGGAGGTTTACTGTATTCCTTTGGTGGAATCATGTTTCCCTGATTCTTCATAATCCATGCAGTCTTACATATATTTCTGTGCACCTCTTTCAGATTTTGTATACTATCTTCAGTAAGGGAAGACTTTCACTTGCGGGTGGGGACATGGTGGGCCCCAGGGTACCAGATGTGAGTGTGTGTGGTAGCACTGGGTCCAGGAGGGAGTGATACCTCTTTGGCTTACACCACTGGGGACCACAGCCTTGACAGCTCTGTTGTCCTTGGTGAGCACTACAGTGTCTGTAGTGGCTTCAAGGGTTTTTGGGTCCTCAGCCATGCCTCCAGGTCCAGTGGTTAGAGACCAGGGCAGGAAGTGTTTGTGGCTGAACCTAGTAGTGTGCACAAAATCAGCTACTGCGACCTATGTAGTGGCAGGGGCCACTTACAGGCACACACTTATTATTAGGGAAAGGGAAGGCAGCAAAGGCTGGGGCTAACAATGGGCTTACTGGCTGTTGTGGGGACCTGGCTGTTGGTGTGCGCTGTTGTGGATGCACAGTCTCCCCCAAGGGGGTATGCACTGCAGTGGAGGTCGGTGACAGTACCAGGCCAGTGTTGTGCACATGCACAGCTGGAGGGATTAGCTCTGAATGCATGGATGCCAGTGAGAATTAGCCACGGGGTCTAGGCTGGTTCCTTGCATTCACACAGCTGCAGAGACCTGAGGTGGCTGTGTCAGTGAATGCAAATGCCTGTGGGAGAAAGCTGGTGAAACCTGCAGGGGGTCCAAGGCTGCTGTGCTGGTCCTTAGTCTCTTTAGTGGCAAAATCTGCTGTGTTTGTTTGTAGCACAAGTCACCAGGGACCTCAGTTGCTCCTGCAGCATGGCTGCTATTAGTAACTCCTGCTTTCTTCCTTGTTCCTAGCTGTCTCTGTACATCTGAGCTTTGCCAGTCTGGGTGAGGTGAAAGGAAAGCAGACCTCTGTGCAGTGCCCCAAAATGCTGCGGAAGCTGGCCACACACTCTGATAATCCTTTCCTGGTGAGGGGAACTCTTTCTAGCTGGGAAGTTCCCTCTGGGAACTGAGCAATGTTAGCTAGGGTGATGGGATAATGCAGACAAAATAAAGTTGTCTCTTTTCTCTTCTGTGCAGTTATTCTCTGGTTTTTTGTTCCACTGTGTTGCTCAAGTTTCCTAATTAGAATCCAGAGTGTCCCCAGAGCTGATTTTGTTTGTGGATAGCTGTCTAATTGTTCATCTTTTTGGGAGATGGATGATACTGTCTCCTACATTGCCATTTTGGTGATGTCATTCCCTGATGATACATTGCTATCTCTTACTTAAACTTCCACAACCCTTCAGGCACCAACATTTTATTATTTTTCTTCTATAAGATTGGGAAAAATAGAAGTCATTAAATCAAAGACGAAAAACTAGAAAATAGCCTGTACCCAAATAAGGAAGAATAGGTGACTGTGTCCATGTTGTTTAGAACCGCTTGCCTCCCTAACCAACCATTTTTCTAAATCCAGACATATCTATTCATGACCATGAGTTGTCACTGGATGGAGATGAAATCCCTAAAGGTGAAATCACAATTCTTGAGAATTAAAGAAAGTTTTAGACTAAAATGTATTCCCAATGAATATAGTTTTCCTTTTATTTATTTGCACATTAAAGTTAAAAATTAAATATCGATGTAAAAAATCAACAAGAGGACATAAGATTTATAAATAGTTATGCACCCAATATAGGACCACCTAAATATATAAAGCAAATCGTAACCTGTAAAATAGCCTTAAATAATAGCCAGCAGTACAATAATAATAGAGGACTTTAATACCCCATTTTCATCAATGGATAGCATCCAGACAGAAAAATCAGTGAGGAGATATCAGCCTTAAATGATACATTAGACCAGATGTACTTAATAGATATATAGAACATTCCATCTAAAAGCATCAGAATCCACATTCTTCTCAAGAACATATGGAGCATTCTCCAGGACAGATCATATGTTAGGCCACAAAATAAAGTCTTAATAACGTTAAGAAAATTGAAACTTTATCAAATATCTTTTCTGACCAAAATGATATGAAACTTGGAATCAATTACAAGAAGAAAACTGAAAAACTTATAAATATGTGAACATTAAACAATGTGCTACTGAACAACCAATAGGCCAAAAGAGAAATCAAAAAATATCTTGATAGCCAGCCTGGTGGTGCAGTGGTTAAGTTCACACATTCTGCTTTGGTAGCCCAGGGTTTGCCAGTTCAGATACCCAGTGCAGACCTTCACACTGCTTGTCAAGCCATGCTGTGGCAGGCATCCCACATATAAAGTAGAAGAGGATGGGCACAGATGTTAGCTCAGGGCCAGTCTTCCTCAACAAAAAAGAGGAGGATTGGTAGCAGATGTTAGCTCAGGGCTAATCTTCCCCCAGAAAAATTATCTTGAGAGAAATGAAAATGTAAATATAATATAGCAAAAAGGGGAAGCAAAAGCAGTTAGAAGAAGGAAATTCACAGTGATAAATGCCTACCTCAAAATCAAGAAAAACCTCAAATAAATAGTTTAAATTATACCTCAAGGACTAGAAAAAGAAGAACTAACAAAGCCCAAAGTTAGCATAAGAAAAGAAATAGCAAAGATCAGAGTAGAAACAAATGAAATAGAGACTATAAAGATAATAAAAAAGATCAATGAAACTAAGAGGTGGTTCTTTGAAAAAATAAACAAAATTGACAAACCTATATCTAGACTCACCAAGAAAAAAAGAGAGACTCTAATAAATCAGAAAGGCGGTGAAGATGTGACAACAAACACCACAGAAAGACAAGAGTCATGAGACTACTATGAACAATTATATTACAAAAACTGTACAACCTAGGTGAAAAAATTCCCAGAAACATACAACCTACTAAGACTGAGTCACGAATAGATAATTTGAATGGATTGATTACTAGAAAAGATATTGAATCAGTAATCAAAAACCTCCCAATGAACAAAAATCCAGGACCAGATGGTTTCACTGGTAAATTCTACAAAATATTCAAAGAAGAATTAATCGACATCCTTCCCAAAATCTTCCAAAAAATAGAAGAGGAGGGAGTGTTTCCAAATTCATTTTATGAGGCTAGCATTACCCTGATACCAAAACCAATCAAGGACACCACAACAAAAGAAAATTGTGGGCAATATCCTCAGCAAACATAGATTCAAAAAAACTCAACAAAATACAGTCATATGCTGTATAATGACATTTCAGTCAACAATGGACCACATTTATGATGATAGTCCCTTAAGATTAGTCCCATAGAGCCGAGATGTGTAGTAGGCTATACAAGTACACCTATGATGTTTGCACAACAACAAAATCACATAACAACGCATTTCTCAGAATGCATCCCCCCTGCTGAGTGACACATTACTGTATTAGCAAACCAATTCAACAATACATTAAAAAGATCATACACCATGTTCAAGTGGGATTTATTCCAGGGATGCAAGGATGGTTCAACATCTTCAAGGCAATCAAAATGATACAGTACATAAACAAAATGAAGGATAAAAATTATATTATCTCAATAGATGCAGAAAAAACGTTTGATGAAATTCAACATACATTTATGATAAAAACTCTGAACAAACTGGGTATAGAGGCAACATACCTCAACATAATAAAAGCCATAAATGACAATCCCACAGCTAAAATCATACTCAAGGGTGAAAGGCTAAGATCAGGAACAGGACAAAGATGCCCACTCTTGACACTTTTATTCAACATGGTATTGATATTCCTAGCCACAGCAATTAGGCAAGAAAAAGAAATAAATGCATCTGAATGAGAAAGGAAGAAGAAAAACTGTCAGTATTTTCAGATGACAGAATATTATATATCTAAAACCCTAAAGACTTCACCAAAAAGAATTATAAATAATAAACAAATTCAATAAAGATGCAAGATACAAAGTCAATATACAAAAATCTATTATATTTGTGTACACTAATAATGAACTACCAGGAAAAAAAATTAAGCAAACAATCCCATTTACAATTGCATCAAAAAGATTAAAATATCTTAGGAATACATTTAGCCCAGGAGGTGAAAGACCTGTACACTAAAAACTGTGAGAAATTACTGAAAGAACTGAAGAAGATCCAAAAATTGGAAAGATATTCTATACTCATGGATTGGAAGAATTTTTGTAAAAATGTCCATACTACCCAAAGCAATCTACAGACTCATTACAATCACTATCAAAGTTCCAATGGCATATTTCACAGAAATAGGACAAATGATCCTAAAATTTGTATGGAACCACAAAAGACCCAAATAACAAAAGCAACTATAAGAAAGAAGAATAAAGCTGGAGGCATCCTGGTCTCTGACTTCACACTATATTGCAAAGCTATGGTAATTAAAACAGTATGGTACTGCCATAGAAACAGACACACAGGCAAATGGAGCAGAATTGAGAGTCCAGAAATAAACCCACACATATATGATCAATTAGTTTACAACAAAGGAGCCAAGAATAGAGAAAGGACAGTCCTTTCAATAAGTGGTGTTGGGAAAACTGGACAGCCACGTGCAAAAGAACAAAACTGGACCACTACCTTACACCATACACAAAAACTAACTCAAAATGAATTAAAGAATTGAATGTAAGACCTGAAACCATAGAAGTCCTAGAAGAAAACATAGGCATTAAGCTCCTTGACATAGGTCTTGGCAATGATTTTGTGAACCTGACATCAAAAGCAAAGGTAACAAAAGCAAAAATAAACAAGTGACACTGCATCAAACTAAGAAGCTTGTGCACGGCAAAGAAAACTATCAAATGAAAAGGCAACCTACTGAATGGGAGAAAAATGTGTAAACCATATATCTGATAAGGGGTTAATACCCAAATATATAAAGCACTCATACAATTCAATAGTAAAAAAAATAAATAAATAAACCTTATCCAATTAAAAGAATAGGCAGAAGATCTGAATATATATTTTCCCAAAGGAGACATACAGGTGGCCAATAGCTATGTGAAAAGATGCTCAACACCACTACCTATTAGGGAAATGCAAATCAAACCCACAATGAGGTACCTCACACCTGTTAGAATGATTATTATCAAAAAGACAAGAAATAACAGGTGTTGATGAGGATGTTGAGGAAAGAGAACACTTGTGCACTGTTGGTGGGAATGTAAATTGATGCAACCATTATGGAAAACAGTATGGAAGTTCCTCCAAAAATTAAAAATAGAGCTACCATGTGATCCAGCAATTCCACTTCCGGGTATTCATGCAAAGAAAATGAAAACACTAACTTGAAAAGACATACACACCCCTATTTCATTCCAGCATTATTTACAATAGCCAAGAATGGAAACAGCTTAAGTGTCCACTCACGGATGAAAGGATAAAGAAAATGTGGTATGCAAACACAGTGGAATGTTGTTCAGCCATAAAAAAGAATAACATGCTATTTGCAACAACATGGACAGACCTTGAGGACGCATGTGCTAAGAGAAATAAAAAATTAAACAGAGAGAGACAAATACTATATGATCTCATTTATATGTGGAATCTACAAAATAAAAAGGAAAACCAAGAAAATAAGCTTTTAGACACAGAGAATAGATTGGTGGTTGCCAGAGGTAGGGGTGAGGGTGGGTGAAATGATGAATGGGGTCTAAATGTACAAACTTCCAGTTATAAAAATAAGAAGTCCTGGGGATGTAATGTACAGCGTGGTGACGTAATAATAGTTATATTATAGTTATATATAGTTATATTATAGTTATCTATAGTTATATATATATAGTTATATTATAGTTATAATATGGTTAATAATACTGTATTGAATATTTGAAAGTTGCTAAGAGAGTAAGTCTTACAAGTTCTTATGACAAGGAAAAAAATTGGAATTATGTATAATAAAGGATGTTAACTAGACTTATTTGTGTGATCACATCACAATGTATACAATTATTGAATCATTATGTTGTACACCTGAAACTAATATAATGTTATATATCAACAATACTGGGATAAAAAAAGACAAAACAGAAAAAATAGTCTTAATCTACCTCAATTAAGCTGTTAGGTTTCTAAATAAAATCGAGTACAAATTTTTTGGAAAGGAGAGGTCCCAATGTACAAAACCACACGCAGGTCTGAGTTCTGTCAGGGAAATTCTAAGATGGCATCACATGTCATCCTTTGAGGCTAAGGTTAATAAAAGCAGACAACGGCGTCTCCTTTCAGTAGTCTGATAGATTAGATAACCTAAATAATTTTCTGCTTCAAGACATCTAGAAATGATGAAAAAATAAGACCCACATTCTTTAAATACTATGTAGCTGAATTTACAAGAAAGTTTGGGAAACACGCAGCAACGTAAAACAAAGATGGACTGAAGACCAGAGTGGTGAGCACATGGGCTGATGCTGCAGAGGTGTCAGCAGGCATTTACCACGGAGGGTGGGACATAAGGCTCTAGACTCTTGCAGAATGTGGAGATGGAAGTGATTCTGTTGCCTTAACCCAGAACCTTCAAAAGACTATACCATCACTCCAAAGTATGCAGTAGGAAAATAAAACTCATCAGCACAGTGAGTAATCAACATTTCTCTGTCTTTGCCTTACCACTAAGATGGTTCCAAAAAATATAAGGTTTTTAAATGTTAAATATATCACATCTGAGTTTGTGGTACAAATCTGCAATACCTTCATGGGCCAGGAAGCTCCAGTCTAAGAAATTAGCAAAAACAATAATAAACCTTGTCCTCAGTCAGGGACACTGTGGAGCTGCCTGGCAGAAAAAGATGCAAAATCTTTTGGGAGGGAAAGGAGCTCAATCTAGTCTGAAAAAGATTTCCACAAAGTATTACTGACATGATTTTTATATTGTAAAATTACAAAATATACTAAGAAACAAGTTACTATGAACAATAGCCAGACATGACAAATAAAATTATTTGAGTACAGGATTTTATATAACAAAACAATTGGATGATGTTTATATAATATATCTGTTGAAGCTGATTAGGCAAAAAAAAAAAAGGACTCAAAAGCAGGAGAAAAGACAAGAATTATCTTAAAATTCAATAGCACCAAATAGAAATTCCACAAATTAAAATTTTAGTAGGCATGTAAAAACCACAAATTCAATACTACATTGAGAGAGTCAGAAAGCAATAAAGAGAATACAGAGATAGAAAAAATGAATGACATGTTAGGAAGACTACAACATAGAATGAAAGATCCAGCACATGTCTAATAGGAACTTCAAAAAGTGACAGTAAAAAGAATAGAGAAGAAGTAATATTTGAAAATTTCCAAGACTTTTTTATTTTTTATCTTTTTTTATTGGGTTATTGATAGGTTACAATCTTGTGAAATTTCAATTGTACATTAATGTTTGTCAGTCATGTTGTAGGTGCACCACTTCACCCTTTGTGCCCACCCCCCACCCCACCTTTCCCCTGGTATCCACTAAACTGTTCTTGGTCCATAGTTTTAAATTCCTCATATGAGTGGAGTCATACACAGATTATCTTTCTCTCACTGGCTTATTTCACTTAACATAATTCTCTCAAGGTCCATCCATGTTATTGCAAATGGAATGATTTTGTTCTGTTTTGCAGCTGAGTAGTATTCCATTGTATATATGTACCACATCTTCTTTATCCATTCGTCTGTTGATGGGCACTTAGGTTGCTTCCACGTCTTGGCTATTGTAAACAGTGCTGCAATAAACATTGGGGTGCACAGGACTTTTGGGATTGCTGACTTCAGGCTCTTTGGATAAATACCCAGTAGTGGGATGGCTGGATCGTATGGTAGTTCTATTTTTAGTTTTTTGAGGAATCTCCATACTGTTTTCCATAGTGGCTGCACCAGTTTGCATTCCCACCAGCAGTGTATGAGGGTTCCTTTTTCTCCGCAACCTCTCCAACATCTGTTGCTATTAGTTTTAGATATTTTTGTCATTCTAACGGGTGTAAGGTGATATCTTAGTGTAGTTTTGATTTGCATTTCCCTGATGATCAGCGATGATGAGCATCTTTTCATGTGCCTATTGGCCATCAGTATATCTTCTTTGGAGAAATGTCTGTTCATGTCTCCAGCCCATTTTTTGATTGGGTTGTTTGATGTTTTGTGGTTGAGTTGCGAGAGTTCTTTATATATTAAGGATATTAAGCCTTTGTCAGATATATGACTTGCAAATATTTTTTCCCAGTTAGTGGGTTGTTTTGAAAATTTCCAAGATTTTTAACAGACATTTATCTTCATATCTAGAAATGACAAGTATCAAGCAGGATGAAAGGGAGGGAAAGAGGGATGGTGGATGAATGGAAGGAAGAAAGGAAGGAAAGAAGGAAGGAAGAAAGGAAATCCACATGTAGAGATATGGTGCTGAAACCATGGAGCTACAAAATCAAAGTGAAGTTCTTAAAAAGAGTGAGAGATCACCTCCAAAGAAGGAATGCCTGTATTGACAGTGCAGCAACAAGATACAGTAGAACTCAAGGAATACAGTCTTCAAGATGCTGAGAGAAAGTAATTGTCAGCACTGAATATGACATCTAATTAAATTACCATCCAAAAATATCAGAAAAATAAAGATTTTTTTTTCTTTTGGCAAAGACTGAAAGAGCTTACCTCTTGCAGGTCCCTATGAATGAACTACTAGAGAACTAACCAACGTCATTTATGAAGAACACAATGAAGTCAGACAAAAAGAAAAAATGTAAGAAAGAATGGTGACTAAAGAAATATATTTTTAGATACATTTAAACAGTAAAACAATAATAAAATTATTCATTTAAGCATATAGCACAAAGACCACAGTGATATGTAACATTCACTAAGTGAAGGGTAGTGAATAGAATGAATTCATTCTAAGATCTTTGTAATGTTTAAGCAAAAAATCGAGATACTACCACATTTTATTCTCTGTTGTGACAATTACTTATATTAAAATTTAAGGATTGCAACTAAAAGAGTAGAAATAGAATGCACAGATTTTAGAGTAATAGTTGGGAAATAATTGGAGTTTAAAAATCTTAATCGTCCCCAAAGAATGTAGATAAAATAGAAAACACAAAAGTATAGCATAAGTTGGGAGGTGTAAACTCCAAAGGTTAAAGGGACAAATACGATTGTGTTAGTATATGTTATATATGCAGGTGCACTAAATCACTAGTGGAACATTGGATTGTCAGGTTGGATCTGGAAACAAAATCAACGCATGCTATTTACAAGGGACATAACTAAAATACAAGAGCACAGAAATATCGAAATTGAAAGAAGATGTGGTGATTATACCTAAAAGCAATATGGAGCATTATAGCTATCAGACAAAATTGTAATTAAGGTAAATGGCAATATTGGGGATAAAAGTGATCACTACGTAATGATACAATGAAGAAACAAAAACACATAGTTTGTTACAGGTTTAAATAAGAACAATGGATAAAGGATGGGATAATTGTCCCTATAGTTATGTCTTATTTTATACTTATGATGCAATTGTGAATTTTCTTTCTTTTTGATATATAAGTAACATCAGAATTTCGACTAAAATGTTCAAAATAATAGTCTCATAAATAGAATTAGACAGACTATTTGATAAATCCTGATCATAAAAGGAAATTTTAACACATCTCTCTCAGAAATTGTTAGGTCAAGTGGAGGAATTAATAAGGGCAGAAAATGTTTGCTATTAATTAATATTTTTGAGTTAATGGGCAAAATGAATAATATATAACCCTTAGGAACATATATGCAGCAGTTACAAAATTTGCCCATGTATTAAGTAGTTTGTATAGAAAACTTCAAGAACTTTTAAAGAATTTATATCATGAAGATCTCAGTCTTTTACCACAATGCAATGAAAATAGAAACCTATTTAAAATTATACAGGTATATATTCATGTATATAATACAGCTAAATATATAAACACACACACATATATATACACATTTATATATATATGACAGATAAAGCAGTACTTAGATATTTTATAGTCAAACATGATTATTTTTGAAAAAATACTAACAATTAATGAAATAAAAATAAGGTCAAAATCTAGAAAAAGAGCTGCAGAACAAACAGAAAATAGAAGGAAATGTGAAAGAGGAAACATTAAGGAATAGAAAACAAAGACATAGTAGCATTAACAGAGTTGAAAATTGTTCATTAAAATTATAACAAAATAAACCTCAAGGGAAATAAATAAGGCAAAATTATAGGAAGCTAAACTTTATAAAAATGAGAAAAAATGTGGACATAGCTATAAACAAATATAAATGTCGTTAAAAAGCAAGAGAATGATAAAAATCAAATGTGCCACTGAATATGAAAACTTATACATTATAAACAATTTCCTAGTTTACTATAAAGTATCTAGTCAGAGTCCAGAAGAAGTAAGAAATGTGGATGTTTATATATTTTAAAAATAGAACTGTTTCTGAAATATCAACCAAAAAGCCACTAGATTTAGACAGTTCTTGGATCAAATTCTAAAAATCATTGAAGATAAAATCTTTTTAAATAGAGACTGTTCTAGAAAATGGAAAAAGAAGAGATGTTTTCAACTCATTTTATGAGGATAGTAATCATATAATTATAATAAAAAACGCTGTTATGAGATGGGGAATTATAGGTCATTTTTATTCTCAAGCATAATTACTACTCTTCTAAATTAAATGTTAGCAAATGCAATCTAGTTTTTTTTAAAGTTGCATCAAGACTAAGTTGGGTTTATTCTAGGAATGCATGGATGGTTTTATATTTAAAAATTGATTAATATAACTCATCATCACAACAAAATAAAGCAATTAGCATGATTTAAAATATATTCTAGAAACATCTCAATAGATTAAAAAAGATTTAATCATGTGAAAAGCCTCCAAATGGATAAAGAGGGACAATATTGATTTAAAAAAAACAAATAAAAAACTCATCAAGAAAATATGACATTTAAAATCCTTGTGCTCTTAGTAACATCATTTTGAATCATGTACAGCAAAAACAGTAAAAAAACAATAAAAAATTGATGAATTAATAATCAAATTGTAAGAGTTTAAGTCAACTTTATTGGAAACCAGACTCAGTAATAAAAATGTAAGTGGAGATATGAAAAACTTGAAGAAAAAAGTGTTAACAGTCTAGGCTGTTTACAATACATATACAGATCTAAAAACAAATATACAGAGAATAAATATTCTTTCCAAACAAACAGGAATCATTTACAAAAATTGAACATGTGGTAGTTCGAGTAGCTGTTTTCAAGTTCTTAAATATGATACCATACAGACCACTATCAGTATCAGCAATGAAAAAAAGGTTTTAAAGGACTGATAAAAGAGACAAACTTTAAAATATGATCAAAGAGAAAGAAAATTTGCAAATTGAATCACAAGTATAAAAGAAGACATAACTTTAGGGGCAATTGTTGTGACCATTTTCCACTGTTCTTATTTAATCCACAACACAGGTAATTATACTTTCTATAACCACTTGTGTTTGCACCTCTCACTCAGTCTTGTCCAATAGAAGAACACTGTGTTATTTTGATTGGTGATATTGGTGATACTGAGGGAGTGGAACAAGCATAGTTCAGCCGAGTTTGAATTCTCGTAGGGGGTTGTAATCTGTAATAATCTGAATGTGTTCTACTGTCATCCACCTGGATAAACTACCAAAACTGGCCCTCTGTCTGTATAAAGAAGTTTGAAATTCTCCAGCTGCTCAGCCTACAACTGAGTTTGCAAGTTTAATTCAGAGTAAAGAAGTTTGGGGAAGTCCAATTCAATTTCAAGGGCAAGCCATATTTTCGGATCCAGTTCTATCAGATATAAAGTGGATATTTTGACCTCTATCTGATCACTACGTATCATTTTTATTGTACATCATTTCTGTTCAACATCTTTAATCACGTTTACCTTAGTCAAAGGGTTCCAGGACCATAAACAGGCTTATATTAGGACAAGTGGACATGAATCTCACAGTGGTAGCTAGAGTTAAGTTCCTGCTCACAAAGCCTAGGAAAAATGTCTGTATGCTTCTACTTCTATTTCCACTCATTTTCTCTCTATCTTTATCTATCTATATTTATATATCTTAGTTTAGGAGTTCAACAAATTGAGCACCTTAGTAGCTGCTTTTTAAGAAAAATTTCTAGATGAAGCACATAATCATCACTACATATATGTGCAACTCAAAACATTCTGACTATGACTCCATTCCTGTGGCTTATTGTGGTAATTGCTGCTGACAGCATCATCACTCTAGCATCTAAATTTCCTAAATCCCATCACCCCACTGATATCAGAGAATTCAATTCCATTGTAGCACTTCCCACCAATGTCACTGGAATAAAGAGGACAGACACACTTGAGCATTTCAAGAATGCTAGTGTCTCCTTTACCAATGCCTTTCTTAATGCCCTTGTGAAATGAATACTGTGAGGACCCTCTCTGGGGATGTGACTGGAGGTTGGCCAAGAAGGATGCATAAAACATACCCATTTCAATATCTTCACATTTGAGTTTGGACTCTTTCCTCTACCATGTATCAGGGAAATTCAAATATTTCAACCACATATCTATAAGCCATTTTTGACTCAAAGCTTGAATTTTCTAACTAAGCCGTCTGTCAATGCCACTCCTGTATGCTCAACCCAACACATTCAATTTTTAATCATAAGTGAATGTACTCATATCTGTAAATTTAGCATGATCAAATTTATACCCCATCCTTCTTGGTCTAACTCTGAGAATCTATTTCCTTTCATGATCTTCAGATTTGTACTGATACACATTATGACTTCAGATTATGTGGCCCATTTCTGCCTGAAAAATTACTTTTTTACAAAGTCGAGCTGAGATCTAATTCTCATTAAGAACCTAGGGGTAATGAAGGTAGTGGCAGGGGTTGTGTGTGTGTGTGTGTGGGGGAGAACCAAATGCTTGTGAGTCAGCTTCTCCAGGTGAAATCTTTTATTATTGTTTTATAAAGAAGAGGAAAGCTCTTAATGGTTAGGGAAATGAAGAAAATAGAGAGGTCCACCTCTTGTGGCAAAGGAAATTCAAGAAGATTTAACAGTTCAAATTTGTCAGATTTCTGTCTCTCTCCTAAATGCCCCATCCATATTTCTGATCTCAATACGTTCCTCCAGTGCCCTTGATTTAGCAAAAGATTTGGTAGTTTTAACATTTATCTGGCACTGCAACTATGGAACTCTTTTGTCCACTAGGCATAGATATCTGCACTGCAATTATAGGAGTTGCAAACTCTTTTATAACTGCTGTCAAGGTTGTAAGGTTGGTCCTGCACAATCTCATTTGGATATGTACAGCTTTCAGTTTCTCCTTTTCCTTATCTAAACTGTCTAGGATCATGGGGGCAAGTGAGCTATTCCCATTGCCTTATTATTACTCACCATAATGACTAAGTGTCAGATCTACCACATCTCCTAATATCCTCATCTATTTGCACTCCAACCCATGCTATGTCTGATGATCATTTGAGCAAGAGTGATGAGATGATAAGGGAAGACAGCAGTACTCAAATTTGCAGTAAGAAAGAGCTATGTGCGGAGGGCAGCTTGACAGTAGAGTTGATCTTCACCTGAGTGAGGCAGCAACCAATGCAAACCATGAAGGAGGGAGCAGCGGAACAAATACCCTGAATCCTCTTATCTTCCTTCTTCTGATTTTTCCTAGTGTTCCTATTGGCTAATCCAACTGAAGGCCAATGGATAAAGGCATCTCTTGATACATACTCCCAAAAGGTCAGCCATCTAAGAAGAGTTGAGAGTAGTTTTTGAGGGACAAAAAGAAAATGTCTTCCATACTCTGCAAGAAGATTACAAATGTTCAAATTCCCAATGATTATTTCACAAGTTATTTTATTCAGTGAAATGCTCTTATCAAGTCTTTCTTAATTTGGAGGATTTGGTATTCTACTTGGTTCGAAGCCAGGTAGTCCATATATGTTGGTTAACAAAACAATCTCATTACATTAAAGTCAAACATATTTTTGAGAATAATATAAACTATATCTTTAGGCAGCAGGCAGCCCTATTGCCATGACTGCACTGAAATATATTAGTGTTTCATATGGATGAGACTCAAGGACAAGTATTATAATTTCTATCAGAGATATAACTTTTCCCTTCTCACACATAGTATTTAAAGCATATGGGTCTCACTTTAACCAACAACAGAGAATTTTTACATTAGAATTCATCTTTAAAAATTTCAGTACTAATTGACTAAAATCTAAAAACTGCCAAGGGTTGGCACAGGACTTGTGAAATTTCACAGGGAAAGAGAGTTCAACAGATGTATTAACTATCTGTTCTTCTTATGTCTGTAAGTTTCATCCCAGTACTAAGATAGAAGACCAGAAATCAACTCGCCAGATATATTTTCTCAATTCATTAAAGTAATATTTACATTAACTTATTTAAGTTATTTCCTTAGTTTTTGTAATGATAACTATACACTAACAGTTGTAAAAAATTCAGTATGTGCCTGGCACAGATCAAAGATCTTTATATACATTAATTTAATCATCACAAAAACCTTTTGTATAACAACCTATTTGAATAATGTTTTTGCATCTTTTAGAAAATAACGCTGAAGACATTGTCTATAATGTTGACCATTACAACACAAATAAGACATATATGGTAAATTTTCTGCTTTAATGAAATTCTATGAAAAACATTTTTTCCCCTTAGGGTAGTTTCTGTGTATATTTTAGAATATAAATGCATAACTTATTATATATCTTAAAAATTTTAAATATCAATATGAACAAGTTTAGAATTAAATTCAGAGTGAAATAAGTACAGCTTAGGTGCCTGCTTGTATCTACTTTCTCTGCTCACTTTACGTGATTTTTATTCTCTTGTATATCCCAAAAGGCCATATTTGGCATTACATTGAATCTTTCTGTAAGTTTCCTTCAATTTTGAATGAAATATATGGCATATACATTCTTAATAAGTACAGTAAAATTAATCTCAGTAGCTTAGTATTATTCTCAGCAGGTACTCTGGCTTTAGCGTACTCCTTATCAAATACTCCTTGATACTCCTTTGATACTCCTTATCAAAGATATGGAGACATACTTTGCTTCCACCTACAGGAATATATCATTAAGAACAATTTCACGCATATGAAAAAGAAACATAATTGTTTCACATACCTAGACATTGGATTATTACATAAATATATATCCTTATGAACACTAATCAATATCTCAAAGCATTTATACATATTCATTAATCCTCCTTGTCTTATTTTCTAAACACAAAAATAGCTAACATGCATATAGTAAGAGCACCCGTCTTCAATATAAATATATATGATCACATGCACATACATCTTTGCCCTTTATATTATGGAATAGTCTTGCTGAAATAACAGATAAAATCATAGTAGGTATCCATAATTATTTATAAAGGTGGCTAGGGAATCACATACTTTCTAGAATACATTTTGGTCATAAGAAGAAAAAGAACAAGGGCAACAAGCCCTTTCATTTTGACATCTAGGAAAGCACTGTTACTATACTGGTGAAATCCTGACCCCATAGTGCAATATTCTGGAGCCTAGACTCTTGTGGACTCTGTTGGCATACTGACAGATGTTTCTCTGTTTTATTAATGTGATTAATGAGTAATGAAGTCTCTGCTGGTTGTCATCCATTTTCCCTTTCAGATTTGCTCTCCACCCTTCTGTACCCTGCTCTCTGCCTGGGCTGTTAGCTCTGTTGGGACTGTCCAGCAGACCTCCATGCCAGTGGGCTTCCATGTGGCTTTCACTAATGGAGAGCCCCAGGAGGTTCCAGGGATAAAGGAGTTTAAAGTCAGCTTATATATCATGTTGGCTACTTCCTTGCAAAGTTAATCACTTGGTCTGCATTCCTTGAGGTTAGTCCTAGCTTCTCAAAGGTGACCATCTCCACAAGATTCTCTGCTTCCATGTTCTGAAAACTAGTCTCTCTTACCTCTTCAGGCGTAGGAGAGGTAATACTTCTCTATTCCTCTGTGCGTGCCACACCATCCTTTATGGATTCCTAATACTCTGTCCACACTTTCACACATATTTTCTCTATCAAACTGTTCTCAAATTATTCAAATATAAATGTGTCATCTGTTTCTTTTTGGAATTCTGACTAATATAAATGGCTTTTTTAATTTAAAGATTGGCACCTGAGCTAACATTTGTTGCCAATCTTCTTTTTTATTTATTATTTCTTCCTCTCCCCAAAGCTCCCCAGTACATAGTTGTATATTCTAGTTATGGTGCCTCTGGTTGTGCTATGTGTGATGCTGCCTCAGCATGGCTTGATGAGTGGTGTGCAGGTCCACACCCAGGATCTGAACTGGCGAAGCCGTAGGCTGCCGAAGCAGAGGGTGTGAACTTAACCACTCAGACATGGCGCTGGCCCAATATAAGTGGCTTCTCAGCTTTACCTTCTGTAGGTACCAGGGCCCTATGCCCTAATACACTGTGCATATCTTATTGGCAGCATCTGACTTGCTTGAACCACTGTAATAGCACATCTCACTGGCACATCTTATTATGTGACGTTTTGATCCTGGTAGCCTTTGTTTTGTTTTGCTTTCTTTCATCTCAATCAGCCTTCATTGACTGAGCACCTTATAATGCAGCAGATGACTGAGTAAGACGTTACCAGTCTCAGTCTCAGACAGGAAGCCCTGAGCCTTGAGTTACAGAATCATCATTTTTCTTCTCATGGTCTGCCTGAGTCCAAAGCTATGCCGTTCATAACTCTGCTCATCTCCTTTCCATCGTTAAGAGCATGTTATCCCAATATACATGTGCATGGGAAGGAGACAAGGAACACTGGTACAGGATAAATCTAGTTTGTATTTAAAGAATAGCATATTGGGATAATCTTCTATGTATATTGTCTTGATGTTTTCAGGATATTATTGCCTATCTAGCTATTTATGAATTCCTTTTTACATTTCTCAAATTTTTTTTTTAATAATTTGGATCATTTCATTTAACACTATTTAAATTTCAGGTGTACATCATCATATTTCAATTTCATTGTAGATTACATCATGTTCACCATGGGAAGACTAATTACCATTCAGCACCCTACACATGTGCCCTATAGTCCCTTTCTCCCTCCTCCCTCCCCCCTTCCCCTCTGGTAACCCCCAACTTAATCTCTATAGCTATGTGTTTGTTTGTTGCTGTTGTTTTTATCTTTTACTTATGGATTAAATCATACGGTATTTGACTTTTGCCATCTGACTTATTTCACTTAGCATAATACCTTCAAGGTCCATCCATGTTGTCTCAAATAGCAAGATTTCATCCTTTTTATAGCTGAGTAATATTCCATTGTGTATACATCCCACATTTTTATCCACTCACCCATTGATGGACACTTAGGTTGTTTCCAAGTCTTGGCTATTGTGAATAATGCTGCAATGAACATGCGGTGCATATATCTTCCACATTCTTTGGATAAATATCCAGAAATGGAATAGCTGGATCATATGTTAGTTATAATCTTAATTTTTGAGGACTCTTTATGCTGTTATCCATGGTGGCCGGACCAGTTTGCACTCCCACCAGCAGTGTTTGAGAGTTCCCTTTTCTCCACATTTTCTCTAACACGTGTTATTTCTTGTCTTGTTAATTACAGCCATTCTGATGGGCATGAGGTGATATCTCAATTGTAGTTTTGATTTGCATTTCCCTAATAATTAGTGATGTTGAACATCTTTTCATGTGCCTGTTGCCCATTTTTCAAGTCATAACTATCCTTTGTCAACATTTTGTCATGGCTTATAAGAATTTTTAGGCTAGCTATAACTTATCTTCCCAAACTTAGAGAATCACAATTGAGGGGTCATGTGTTAAAATTACATAATTTTTCCCTTATGGCCCTTGTAAGAAAAAAATATGATCCTTGCAAAACCTCCAACCAAGTCTCTCCTTGGTAGTGAATGAGAGGAAGGTTAAAAACAATATTAAGGATACTAAAATTCCTCATTTTATCTTCTGGAGGATTGAGTGTCAAACTCACATTGTGGTTCCAATGTCACCTCATCCAAGGAGAATTTCTTACCCTTTCATAGAGAGTATAACTTTCCAATCAGGCCTCTTTCACTCCAGTTTAACGTTTTCCCCTATGACTGGAAAATTCCATGTTTCCCCCACCCACCCCAACATATACCAGGTCTTTGATGAATGATGGAGTTTGTGACTCAAACCTAGCATCACTGGTGCCTATGACAGGGACCATCCCCTCCCAGCTATATCTTTTGTCCCCTCACTCTGAAAAGGAGGATCATTCAGGTTCAGGACTATTTCCAGCTCTAGGGCAGGGAATGTATAAGATGAGCCTATCATCTCGTTGGGTCTGAAACTAAGAAAGGGCTCAAAGAATGAAGGGTACATAAAAAAAAAGACAGACAAGCAGCTTAAAGGGGCCTCTACTAGTTGACTCTGACAATTTGATCATTAAAGTATGTGACAATAGTGGATTATAACCTACTAAACAAGTAAGAATCCACTAGTCTGTAGTGATACACATGAAGAAGTAGGGCAAGTTCTAATAGTACATTGACAAACATTGAATGGAGAAGAATGATGTACTTAAGAAAATCACCATTTGAAAAATACAATAGTAATAATTTATTAGGTAAGAATCACCAATGTATGAATAAAACTAGTGGTCAAAGTTTGATGAAGTTTACTATATCTACATATTCTTAAAGTATCTCCCAATAAAATACTTATTAAATAAACATAGGAAACTACTTACTTTACAAGGGAAAAATCTGGCAGACGTCACCTTAACCAAGTCATCAAAGTTAACATGAATAATGGGACAAATCTACAACATACTTATATACATACATATACATATATATGTTTTATATAATTTTAAAAATATTTTAATTTTTTTGCTTTAAGGGATACTATTTAGGCAAATGTGACTAAGATTTGTAGACAGGCTAACTGTTGTTATCAACAAGAATTTATTGATTTTGGTAATTTGACTGTGTTTAAGTAAAAGAATATATCTTTTCTTAGGAAATACATGGTGAAATATTTAGGGGTAAAATGGCATCATGTCTGCAACTTATTCTCAAATTGTTTAGGAAAGTAATAAAAATCTGTACAAATATGCAGAGAGATTAGTGATAAAGCCAATGTATTAAAATATTTACAACTGGGAAATCTGGATGAATGGTATGGGAATTCTTTGTATGATTTTGAACTTTTGTGTGAGTGTGAAATTATCTGAAAACGAAAAAAATGCAAAAAAGTGAGAGACAATTTATGAGTCTTCTAGGACCGTCATAACAAAATACTGTAGGCTGAGTGACTTAAACAACAGAAATATGTTTCTCATAATTGTGGTAGCTAGGAGTCTGAGATCAAGGCGTTGGCAGAGTTGGTTTCTTCTGGGACCTCTCCTTTGCTTATAGATGGCTGACTTCCTGTGTCTTCACGTGTCTTCACATGGTCTTTCCTTTGCGTGTCTGTGTCCAGTTGCCTTTCTTATAAGGACAACTGTCGTATAGGAATAGGGCCCACCCTAATGACCTCATTTTAACTTAATCACCTCTTTAATGACCCTATCTTCAAATCCAGTCACTTTCTGAGGTACTGAGGGTTAGGACTTTAACATACGAATTTTTGGAGAAAACAATTCAGCCGATAACATACATGATAAACCTTCAAAATTAATTAACCATGTTTCATGCCCAATTGATATTAAAATTTCCTCCTTTGAATCAATTTCTTACATAATTAAAAAAATTTTGCACTAAAAAAGGCACTCATTTTTATCATCAATAGAATTATTAATTTATGTATTGGGTTGATTTGCGTTATTGTTTTAATAAAATTACTGTAACATTTAACAGTATGTTTTTATATACAAATGTGCATGTGTATTCCTTTATTTTTTTAAAAAAAATGGAAACTTTTGTTAGCGAGCATTTAAGCATTTAGAACCGAAGCTCAGGAGCTTTAAGAACTTGTTGGATTGTAGGGGGTGGGAAAGATGGAATGTGTATAAAATTATTTTTTCATAATTAAGTTAAATTTAGAGACCATCATAAGAAACATTTTGGAATAATGATTAATTCCAGAGTCTAGAAATTGAAGGCATAGTTTTTCTATGTTGTCGGTGTCACAATCTAATGTACACATCAGGATAGATTGGGAGAGGGCTGATGGCCACTCTGAGTTTATTATAACCAGCGTTTCAATATATACATAGCTTACAGCTGTTAAACATACACAGGTGTTCTGGATGAAGTAATTAGCGAATGCCAAGAATTCTTAGTGATTTCTCAAGGAGCCCTCCCTTGGCCTCTGTTTTGATATTATCATGTTGTTGCTGTGCTCCTATATTTTTATCTCAGAGCAGGCAAGGTCTCTTAGGCAACGGTCCCTCTTGCTCCCGATATCGATATCGTTTCTCCATCTGTGCCCCCGGGCGGCTGCCGCCTGGCTTAGGTTGCCCCCCCAGGGGGTCTTACCTGTCATTGGCTAACTGGCCTTCTCACCTCCGGGTCACAGTTTGTTGGCAAGCTTTTTCCAGTGATTATTAACCCTTCCTGTGTCAGGGGCGGCTACACTATGTAAACGTTGAAATGTTCTCTAGTTATTAGTATTCTTTAGACTCTGCCTTCTCAATACTTTTGGAAGTATTTTTCTTCTAGTACTAGTCCCATTCCCTAGTGTGGCTACGAGGCTCTCCCACCTGAATTTTGGCAGTATGTTCTAAAAGATCCAGTATTCTTATCACCAGAGTTAGTCTTTTCCAAATCTAAAGATGTCACCCATTGGCTTAATAACATTTAATGGCTCCTATAAGAGTCTGGAAAAATTTGGTTTACAGTCCTTGCATAATTGTGTGCCTACTCACCTTTCCTGTTCTTTCACCTTTCATATTGTCCCCCACACAGTATGTTACACCAACCCTAACACCTCCCCCCTTTCTTTCTCTCTCTCTCTCTCACACACACTCACACACACAAACACATTGCTGGTTCTCATCTACCTCCTGATCTTAGATTATACATCTTGTGGAAACATTCCTCGATCTCTGAAATCTGGTCAATGACTCTCATTTGTGATCTCATCACATTTTTTATTTTTATTTTTTTGGCAGTAAAAAATATTGAGCTATTATACACATACCATAAAATTCACCATCTTAAAGTGGACTAGTCAGTGACTTCTAGTATATTCAGTTTAGTATATTCATTTTAGTATATTGCACAAGGTTGTGCAACTATCACCATTATCTAATTCTAGAACATTTTCTTCACCACAAAAGCATCTCTGAGTGGCATCAGCATCATGGCAGAGTGAGCTGTTCCCTCAGACTTCCCCTTCTAAAATACAACCAAAAGGACATTCAAACACCAACAGAGGACACACACATAACACAGGGGATGTCTGGGAGACCCATGCAGCCTCAGCAGGAGCTCCACAGAGAGAGGGGCCATGGTTAGGGGAGGTGAGTGGCTGAGAATAGGTGCCCCATTCCCATATGGTGGTCCAGCACCACGTTCACTGGGAAAGTGGCCAAGTGAGAGAGGGGCCAGCTAGGGGAGGTGCACAGCTGGGGAGAGATGCTCTGTTCCAACCCGGTGCTCCAGCCCCACACTCCATCCCCATGTTTGCTGAGAAAGCAGTATGGTGAGAGAGGGGTTGGCTGGGGGAAGTGCAGAGCTGCTGAGAGGCACCGTGGTCCACCTGGTGCTCCAGTCTCATGCTCCAGCCCCATGATTGCTGGGAGCACTGCACGGAGAGAGAAGCAGTGGCAGGTGGAACCCTTTGGGGGCCCATAGCACCAAGCAGAGAGAGAGGCAGAGGTTGGGGGAGGCATGCAGGTGTAAGAAAGTGCTCCTAACCCTGCCTGGCACTCCAGTCCTGCTAATGCCCACAGCTCCACACAGAGTGAGAAGCAGAGTCTGAGAGCAGGACAGGGGAAGGAGAGCACCCCTATCCCTACCCAATGCTCCAGATCTGCTATCAGCCAGAGCATTGCACAATGAGGAAAGCAGCCAGTGGCCAGAGCTGCAGAGCCCCAGATCATGCTGATACACAGGACTGATCCTCACCCAGCAGAGGCACAAGGCAGCAGCAACCAGATAATAACACCATATAGAGGCAAAAATCCACACCATAAAGCATAAAGATATACAGAGTATATCAAATCTCCAGATGAGAAGGAAAATGACAAGTACCCAGAAACCAAGCCTGAAGACACGGAAATACTTAACCTGAATGACAAAGAATTCAAATAGAAATCATGAAAAACTCAATGAGTTACAAGAAAACACAGAAAGACAAAGTAACGAATTCAGGAGCTCCTTCACAAAGGAGATTGAAACTTTAAAGAAGAACCAGCCAGAACTGCTGGAGATGAAAAACACAATGGATGGAGATTTAAAAAAATCCGGACTCCTTAAACAACAAAACTGACAATGTGGAAGACCAAATTAGCAATTTAGAAGACAATGCTATAGAAATGCTTCCGAGGGAGGAGAAGAGAGAACTAAGACTAAAAAGAAATGAAGAGGCTCTCAGAGAAATATCTGACTCAATTAGGAAATGCAACATAAGGATTATAGGTATTCCACAGGGGGAAGAGAAGGAGAATGGAGCAGAAAGCTTGTTCAAAGAAATAATAACGGAATTTCCCAAACCTTGGGAAAGAGATGGAAATCCATGTGAAAGAGGCTATCAGAACTCCCAACATTGTTAATGTAAAAAGACCTACTGCAAAGCATATAGTAGTTAAGCTAGCAAAAGTCAATGACAAAGAAAAAATACTAAGGGCAGCAAGGCAGAAGAAAATAACTTACAAAGGAACCCCTATCAGGCTTTCAGTGGATTTCTCAGCAGAAACTTTACATTAGGAGAGAGTGAAACGATATATTCAAAATCCTGGAAGACAAAAACTTCCAGCCAAGAGTAATCTATCCAATGAAAATCTCCTTCAGATGTGATGGAGAAATAAAAACTGTCCCAGATAAACAAAAGCTAAGGGAATTCATCACCACAAGACCCCCCCCCCCCCCCCCACAAGTAATCCTCAGAAAGGCCCTCATACATGAAAGGAAAAAAGAAAAACAGGAAAGGGGCTACAAAGCCCTGAGCAAAGAGATGAATAGGTATGCAACAATCAGAAAATGAAAGCTCTCTATAGGATCAGGTTGGTAAACTTAACTCTTACATCAAGGATAAAGAAAAAGAAAACACCAAAGTAAAAATTATACCATCGCCTTAACCACAAACTCACAACAGAAGATGGAATAAACTATGACAAAAATAACTTAGAAGGGGAAGAAAAAAGGGACAGAATCAGTACAATCTAAGGGAATAAGGGGCAATCAGAAAATAGACTATCTCATCTACTAGACTTTTTATGCTAACCTAATGGTAACCACTAAAAAAATAATTAGAGCAGAGACATATATGATAAACAAGGAGAAAATAAAGAAAACCAACATAGAAAACTACCTAATCAAATTTGTAGCCTGATATACACTAGAAAAGATACAAATGATATGCAGAGGAACCAGAAAACATGCAATAAGATGGCAGTATTAAGCCCTCATATATCAATAACCACTTTAAATGTAAATGGACTGAATTCTATAGTCAAAAGACACAGAGTAGCAGGATGTATTAAAGAACAAGACCCAGCATATGCTCCCTCCAGCAAACACATCTCAGGTCTAAAGACAAACATAGGCTCAGAGTGAGGAGATGGATGACGATACTCCAAGCTCATGTCAAACAAAAGAAAGCAGGCATTGCCATACTTATAGAAGCCAAAGTAGACTTCAAGATAAAACAGCTAAAGAGAGACATAA
Source organism: Equus quagga (assembly GCF_021613505.1). Classification (NCBI taxonomy): domain Eukaryota; kingdom Metazoa; phylum Chordata; class Mammalia; order Perissodactyla; family Equidae; genus Equus; species Equus quagga. The sequence continues at coordinate 3,877,257 of NC_060281.1, forward strand.
AGGAGCAGTATATAGTGATAAAAGGGGCTCTTCACCAAGAAGACATAACACTTATAAACATATATACACGCAACACAGGAGCACCAAAGTACCTAAAGCAACTATTAACAGACCTAAAAGGAGATATTACCAACAGAACAATAATCGTAGGGGACCTAAACACCCCACTTACTTCAGTGGATAGATCATCCAGACAAAATCTCTATAAGAAGATAGTGAAATTAAATGAAAAACTAGACCAGATGAACTTAATAGATATTTATGGAGTACTCCATCTAAAAATAGCAGAGTATACATTCTTCTCAAGTGCGCATGGAACATTCTGAAGGATAGACTGTATGTTGGGAAACAGGCAAACCCCAACAAATTTAAGAAGATTGAAATCATATCTACTATCTTCTCTGACTATAATGCTCTGAAACTAGAAATCAACTACAAGAAAAAATCAGGGAAAGGAACAAAAATGTGGAGACTAAACAACATGCTACTGAACAACCAATGTGTCATCAAAGAAATAAAAGGAGAAATCAAAAAATAGGAGGAGACAAATGAGAATGAAAACACACCATGCTAACTCATATGGGATGCAGCAAAAGCAGTCCTAAGAGGGCAATTTATAGCAATACAGGCTGACGTTGACAAACAAGAAAAAGCTCAAATAAACAGTCTTAAACTACACCTAACAGAATTAGAAAAAAAAAACAAAAAACAAATCCCAACTCAGCAGAAGGAGGGAAATAATAAAAATTAGAGCAGAAATAAATGAAATTGAAACAAAAAAGACGGTGAAAAGGATCAATGAAACAAGGAGCTGGTCCTTTGAGAAGATAAACAAAATTGACAAAGCCTTAGCTAGACTCACTAAGAAAAAAGAGAGAAGGCTGAAATAAATAACACTAGAAATGAAAGAGGAGAAATTACAATGGATACCACAGAAATACAAAAGATTATAAGAGAATACTATGAAAAACCGTATGCCAACAAACTGGACAATCTAGAAGAAATGGATAAATTCTTAGACTCTTAAAACCTCCCAAGACTGAAATCAAGATGAAATAGAGAATCTGAATGGACCAATCACAAGTAAAGAAGTTGAAACAGTTATCAAAAACCTCCCCCAAAATAAAAGTCAGGGACCATATGGCTTCTCAGGAGAATTCTACCAAACATTCAAAGAATTATTACCTATTCTTCTCAAATGATTCCAAAAAATTGAGGAAGAAGGAAATATTCTTAACACCTTCTATAAGGCCAACATCAGCCTGATACCAAAGCCAGATAAGGACAACACAAAGGAGAAAAATTACAGGCCAATATCCCTGATGAAAATAGATTCAAAAATCCTGAACAAAATATTGGCAAATCAAATACAGTGATACACTGAAATGATCATACACCATGATCAAGTGGGATTCATACCAGGGACATGGGGATGGTTCAACATCCACAAATCAATCAATGTGATACACCACATCAACAAAATGAGGGAAAAAACCCACGTGACAAATGCAGAGAAAGCATTTGACAAGACCCAACATCCATTCATGATAAAAACTCTCAATTAAATGGGTATAGAAGGAAAGGATCTCAAATGATAAAGGCCATATATGACAAACCCACAGCCAACATCACACTCAATTCGGAAAAACTGAAAGTCATCCTTCTGAGAACAGGAGCAAGACAAGTGTGCCCACTCTCACCACTCTTATTCAACATATTACTGGAGGTTTTGACCAGACCAATTAGGCAAGAAAAATAAATAAAAGGAATCCAAATAGGCACTGAAGAAGTGAAACTCACTGTTTGCAGGTGACATGATTTTATATGTATAGAAAACCTTAAAGAATCCATCGGAAAACTATCAGAAATAATGAAAAACTACAGCAAAGTTGCAGGGTACAAAGTCAACTTACAAAAATCAGTAGCATTTCTATACTCAAATAACAAACTAACAGAATAAGAACTCAAGAATACAATCACATTTAAAATCACAACAAAAAGAATAAAATATCTATGAATAAATTTAACCAAGGAGCTGAAAGAAAACTATAAGACATTGCTGAAAGAAATCAATAATAACATAAAGAAATGGAAAGATATTCCAAGCACATGGATTGGAAGAATAAACATAGTTAAAATGTCCATACTTCCTAAAGCAATCATCAGAGTCAATGCAATCCTAATCAGAATCCCAATGACATTCCTCACAGATATAGAACAAAGAATCTTAAAATTCATATGGGGCAACAAAAGACCCCAAATAGCCAAAGAAATCCTGAAAAACAAGAACAAAGCTGGTGGCATTGCAATCCCTGACTTCAATATATATTACAAGCTAAAGTAATCAAAATAGCATGGTACTGGTACAAAAACAGGCACAGAGATCAATGGATCAGAATTGAAAGCCCAGAAATAAAATCACACATCTACAGACAACTAATATTCGACAAGGGAGCCAAGAACATACAATGGAGAAAGAAAAGCCTTTCAATAAATGGTGCTGGGAAAACTGGACCGCCACATGCAAAAGAATGAAAGTAGACCATTATCTTTCCCTATGCACAAAGGTAGACTCAAAATGGACCAAAGACTTGAAGGTAAGACATGAAACCATAAAACTTCTTGAAGAGAATATAGGCAGTACACTCTTTGACATCAGACTTAAAAGGATAGTTTCAAATACCATGTCTACTCAGACAAGGGAAACAAAAGCAAAAATAAACAAATGGGTCTTCATCAGACTGAATAGCTTCTGGAAGGCAAAGGCAACCAAGATTGAAATGAAAAAACAACCCAGCAACTGGGAGAAAATATTTGCAAATCATATATCCGACAAGGGGTTAGTCTCCATAATATATAAAGAACTCACACCAATGAACTACAAAAGAACAAATAACCCAATCAAAAATTGGGCAGAAGATATTACCAGACATTTTTCCAAAGATATACAGATGGCCAACAGGCACATGAAAAGATACTAAACATCACTAATCATCAAGGAGATGCCAATCAAAACCACGATTAGATATCATCTTATACTCGGTAGGATGTTTATAATCACCCAGACAAAAAACAACAAACGTTGGAGAGGTTGTAGAGAAAAGGGAACCCTCATCCACTGCTAGTGGGAATGCAAACTGGTGCAGCCACTGTGGAAAACAGTGTGGAGATTTCTCAAAAAATTAAAAATAGAAATACCATATGAGCCAGCTATCTCACTATTGGGTATCTACACAGAGAACTTCAAATCAACAATTCAAAGAGACTTATGCACCCCTATGTTCATTGCAGCATTATTTACAATAACCAAGACATGGCAGCAACCCAAGTGCCCACTGACTGATGATCGGATAAAGAAGATGTGGTATATATATATACAATGCAATACTTCTCAGCCATAAAAAAAGAGGAAATCATCTCATTTGCAACCACATGGATGAAACCTGAGGACATCATGTTAAGCAAAATACGCCAGACAGATAAAGACAAACACCATATGATTTCAAATACTTTATCCATTTTTAAATAGGGTTATTTGTATTTATAATGGTGAGTGGTAAGAGTTCTTAACATATTCTGGGTACTAGACACTTATTAGATATATGATTTGCAAACACTTTTTCCCATTCTGTGATTATCTGTTTACTTTCTTAATAGTGTCCTTTGAAGCACAAATATTTTAAATTTTGACGAAGTCCAATTTATCTATTTTTTTCTTTTGTTGCTTTTGCTTGATGCTATCTCTAAGAAATATGGTCTAATCCAGGTAACAAAGATTTATAAAATTACTTATAAAATCGGTTTTATTCTAAGAGTTTTATAGTTTATCTCTTATACTTAGTTCTTTGATCTATTTTGAATTAATTTTTGTATATGATGTGAGATAAGGGGCCACCTTCATTCTTCTGCATGTGGATACCCAGTTGTCCCAGCCCTATTTGCTGAAGACTTTTTTTTCCTATTGAATTGTCTTGGCACTCTTGTCAAAAATGATCTCATGCATCCCCTTTCATATCCTTTATCTCACCGTATTAGTCTGCCTGGCTGCCATAACAAAATAGCATAGACTTGGTGGCTTAAACAACAGAAATTTATTTTATCATAGCTCTGGAGGCTTAATGTTCCAGATCAACGTCCAGCAGGGTTGGCTTCTAATGAGGACTCTCTTCTTGGCTTGCAGATGTCTGACTTTTCTCTGTGTCCCTACATGACATGGAGAAAGAGAATGAACGGGCTTGCTTGTGTCTTTTCTCATAAGAATCCTAATCCTGTTAGATCAGGGCTCCACTCTTATGACCTCATTTAACCTTAATTACCTCCCTAAAGACCCTATCTCTAAATACAGTCTCATTGGGTGTTGAAGCTTCAACATACAAATTCTGGGAGAACACAAACATTCAATCCATAACACTCATCAATATTTATTTTTGTCTGTGTGCTCTGATAAATTGCAAACTCCTTGTTTACTTCCCTTTGGTGCCCCCAAATCTGGTAAGGTGCCAGGTAGGCACTTGAGTCATTAGTAGGCATTGAGTAAATATTTGTTGAATTAATGAATGAATAACTAACCTAAAGTTATTGTGGAGAAAACAGAGGAGCTAAACATATTTGAACCATATTTGTGGTATGTTTTGATGATTCTCTTTTTCATGTTACAGTAGGTACTAGACAGATCAAAGAACACCTTAATCAGCTGAGAATACTGTCTAATTTTAGTGGTCACAGAAGAAAAGCAACAAAGAGAATGCATATAGCTTCATTTTCAAACATTATTTCAGTTTTCAGTGGACGTATTTGAGGATTTCTAAATTTTGAATTGAATCTCTCTTTAGGTACTTCCTTTGGGTACTTCCGAAAATTATTTAGGTTACCAAAGTAGGAGATTAAGAAGATTCTTGAGGTCTATTAATGAGGCAATTTCTTAAGTAAATGAATATTTTCTTTTAGATTATATTTTTGTGTTAATATTGCATATTTAAAGTCACATGTTGTATGCATTGGCATTAACCATAAATATTGTATTTTACAATTGAGTTCTACATTTATATCAAATTATTGTTCACTTATATGCTGCTTTTGACCATTCAGAGGTAGAGTGACAGATTATAACTAGATAATCAGAAATGGATATGGGGATTTGGGCTGAAATCATGTCACTTTCAAGGATGGTTGCTACTATTTGCAGTTTTAATAAAATGCATATCTAAAGTGTACTTTCAAATAGTTCATTCATTTCTTCAATTATCCAACATACATTTGTTGAATACCTATCTATGCCAGGCGCTGAATACATATGGATTGATAAGACAAAATTCCTCTCCTTGAGGAGCCCACAGTCTAAAGTAAGACACAAAAGAAAATAGATAGATACAAATGCATGTGGTGAGTTGTGTGTCTGAACTGTGTACTTACTATGGGAGGATTACTTTGTAAGTAATTACATGCACTTACTGTTTTTATGGAGGTGGAGAGGCTTTTAAGGTGAATAAGACCTTATTCTGCTAACTGGGGAGAAGTGGCTTCCCCTGTCAGAAGCACCTGCCTGCATATATATGTCGAACATCAGGCACAAAGAACTGCCAGTAATTTGGCCTAGAGGAAGCACTGGATAGATAAGGGAAATGAAACTAGCAAGGTCTGCAAAGCATAGGTCATGAAAGAAATGGTATTCAATCTTTTTCTTGTAGGATATTCAAAGCCCTGGAGGATTTTTAAACAAAGAAGCGATCATTGGCATTTCGTTTTAGAGCAATCACTAGTCCATGTAGAGTCATGAGGACAAGACAGGAGGCAGAAGCCAGTTAGGAATCACTCAGTAGTCCATGTAAGACCTGGAATTAAGACAATGTCTCCAAAGTGGTATAGAGTTACCAGCATTTGATTACCAATTGAATGTAAGAATAGAGGGAGAAAAAAGGTGCCTAGAAGAGCTCCGAGTTATCACAGTTTAGGAGACTAGGATTGGGGCCACAGTATTACTTTCCTGGGTCCCAGGCACTTTTGCCTTCATGAGCTACTTCCTCCAGGGAAAAAAATTTAAAAATTTATATTTTATGACTATGTTGTGTATACTATATATTAAAACAGTTTCTTTGACCTAAAAGTTATTGCTTTCCTCAGGTTTTGAAAGTATTGTGGCTCTAGGGACTGTGCCTACTGTCCTTTGGGATAAGTCAGCCCTGATTGGGATAGATGGTGACACGGATCATAAATAATAAAAGAGAAACTCATAGATTTGAGGGAGAAAATGGTAAGCTAAGTTTGAGACATCATTGGTTTGAAGTGTCTCTTGGTCATTGAAATAGACAAGTTCCTTACACGTGACATCTATAGGGAATGTCGAAACTGAAAGTAAGTACTATATGCAGAAGAATTGAAGCTGTAGGTTCAAATGAGCTAACTTATGGATGATTTTTAGGATGAAAAGAAACTAGTTATCGGGGTGACCTTGAGGAAACAGAAACATCTAAGGAGCTGATGATGCAGGACAAAACAGAGATGGTACAACTGGAGAGAAGGGACTATGATGGTAATACTAAGAGTTTGGAGGAAATAGAAGAATCTGGAAAAATAATTAAATTAAATATAAATAAAGAGAGGCTACAGTGTTGAATGTTCCATTTGTCAAGTAATTAAAGGACAGAAGGTGGAGCCTTGGGTTAGGCACATCATTGGCTATCTTTGACATAGTACTTTTAGAGACAAGGGTGCATACATCATATTGCAGATGTTGAAGAGTATATTGACCATGAGGAAGAAGTGTCAGTATTGTGGTCCAGAATTTTCCATGTAGCTCAGCTATAAAGACAAGGCAAGGCAAGGACTTTTGTAAGAGGTAGAATCCCAGGGTTCAGAGGTTGTCTTTGTTTTCCTTTCCTTTCACTTTTTAAATAAATGTTTACATAGTCTAAGAGGCCAGTGTAGAGGAATAATTTAAAACAGCAGAAGAGAGAGAAGATATAATTGATAGACGAAGGTTTTCGAGAAGAGAGGGAATGGTAGTTGAGAACGTTGTTGTTCAAAGTATAACTTGTGGGGCAGGAACATGAACATTGTTCAGAATTTTTTAGAATCTCAGGCTCTACTCCAGACCTACTGAATCAGAATCTGCATTAAACAAGATTTCCAGGTACTTCATTAGCACATTAAAGTTTGAGAAGCTCTGATTCAGACACCATCGAATTAATTAGTGTTAGAGAGGCAGAGGGACATTTTTTCCCTTGAGACTAGAGGTGAGAAAATAGAGTCCATGCAGATAATATATTTATAGCTGGTTAAATACAAGAAGTCGATACTGATTACTTCAACTTTCTCTGAGGAGTAGAAAGCAAGCTCTTCTAATAGAGAAGAAGTTGGAACTTGCACAGGTTAGGAATACTGAGAAATATTTTAAAAAATTATTTTGGAAGAGCTATGGGGAGTAAGAGAAGTAACTACTCAGAGACTGAGAGGGTCTACTGATAAGAGCATGCGACTGTGTGGTAGAGCGTGGGCTGGGGTGTGTGTGTGTGTGTGTGTGTGTGTGTGGGAATCGGTGGGTGATAACTAAGATACTTTAGTACTAGACAACAGTAGTCCCATGTTTAGAAATAGAGAATTCAGAAATTATTTCACAGTGATCTAAGGTTAAAAAGAAGATAGATTACCAAGGATCTATAGTTCAAAAGTAATTTCAATAATGTGGTTTTGGTTGGGAGGGTAGCTCTGCTATACTGGAACACTAGTGAAGTCAGAAGGGTTAATAAACACTGAGAAAAGATAGTACTCAAGAAAGAGTGGAGATCGATGAGATTGAAGAACATATTTATGGCAGTACAGCATGGAATAATATAGGGATTAGGGATCATAATCCCAAAACGGCATGTTGGGTTTTAAATTTTTAGATATTGATGAATCCAGGATTTGGTACTATCTGGAGAATAAATTACTAAGTAAAGGTCATAAGTGTGGGAGGAAAAGAGTTCAAATAATTTTCATCTAAGATATTGTGTGGCCATTCACACAGATTCTGAAGCACCATCCATCCCTCTTCCACCAAAGCTCCCAGATGGCCATGATGGTGAGGGCGAGGACTGTGAGTCCACTGCCATGGCCCCCGAGGAAGGAGCAGTAAAGGTAGGAGAAGCAGCCAGGCATAAGCTTCAACGGTGGTGGTGGGAAGCACCACTTGCAGATGGAGAACCGGGGGTCTGAAATAGGTACAGAAGTGTATATTCTACCTCTAAAACCTTACATAGTGGAGAATGAGAGCGCTGCCTTTCATACAGAGAGCTGTAGGGAGGGATACGTCTTATTTTAGCCATTGGGTTTGAAGAATTCTAGAAAAACTTTGAGGATAAGTATTACTTGACACAGAGGAGAAGACTAGAAGGCAGAGGCAAGATGGAAGTACCCATGTGTTTGAAAAGATTCTCCTTCACATGAAGAGAGAGGAAAAAATATTCTTCTGAGGACATTTGCTTCTAGGAGGAGTCAACAACCTCCCCCTTATAATTTAGAGAATGCTGATGCAGGTAGACCTGGAAGACACTTCTAAGGTCCTAAAGTCCAATCCCTGCCCCCCTCCTCCCCCAATATTCTCCCTAGCTAGTGAAGAAAGGGTGGGGTGTGAGAAGGAGGTGTATCTGGGAAATATCCTTTCCTGGTGCCAGTGATTTGGGGACTGGGGTATAACACCATTGATCCTGGTCAGACCTTTTGTAACACTCCGCCATCACTCCCAAAGCCAGCAAACAATTCGAAAATGGCACTTGACTATTGAGTCTTCACTGTAGTCGGTACTTTTACCTCCCTTGCATTGCATTTGTGTATAATTTCTGGAAATGTCTGGTCCTCCTAATGGACTGAAGTCTACATTACATACAGTTACCGTAAATTAGTCATCTCTGTAGTCTCTTTTCCAGCACTCAGCACAGTGTGTGCTGGAATAGCTACTCAATAAATGTGTGTTTCCTAAATCCATAAATCCCTGTGATCCTGTACCCGAGGACCCTGCAGCTCAGGGAGCAGAATAGCACTCTTTGAGCAATGACTTGGTACTCTTTCAGCAAGTAGAATGTAATGCCTATCAATATATTCATGGGATTGATATTAAAAAAATGTGACAAAAGTGAATGGCATGCTTTTGATCCAATTTACAAATAGCTAGGTTATATTTTAGGATTAAATGTGGATAATCCATCCATTGAATATTGGGAATTTTAAATATTATTACCTGTCTCTCAATGTTCCAGGACTATCATTCTCTTATGGGAAATCCAATAAAACCTCCTTCCTCCTAAGCAAAGGTTTACATATTATTCATAAGAAGCATGATTTCTTCCGATGGTTTTAGGATTATGGTTTATGCCATGATTGATTATTTTATGGCTATGCTTATTTTTACTTTTTATATTAGCCTTGCTTTTTCTGTAACATGTTTTTGTATAAGAATTTTTCTCAAGAGTCCCCATTTTTCCTTTTATTTGTGAGGAATGCATTTTATTGCACATAACAGAAAACTAACTAACACATGTAGATTTATTTTTCTCGCTTAATAGGGTGTCTGATGATAAGCAGACCAGAGCTGGTATACTGGCTCAGTGACACTATCAGGAAGCAGGGTCTCTTCAATATTTCTGTGTGCTGTTTGTTAGATATGGCCTTTCCTTGAAGTTTCAAGATGACTGTTGTACTTACGTATATGCTCTTGGCAAAAGAGGAACAAATGGTGAAGGGCAAAGTGGTGTGCCTGCCAAGCCTCTCTCTGTTAGAAAGTCTTCCCGGAAGCTCTACTCAGAGATTTCAACTTTTATTGCACTGGCCAAAATTGGGTCATGTGGCCACTTGTAGACCAATTTTACTGGATAGTGGCTGCAGAAGAAGGATGGTGAATAGGAGTTGGTTAATCCAATCAAAGCATCTATTATTACCTTTTATCATTAATCAGTATGCCAGTCTCTTTACTCTTTACTGAGGTATATAGAGCTCGGACTCAAATAGCACATTTCATATTATGCATTCAGATTAACTGTATCTCTTACAAGGATGTGTTCATAAAAATATCAACAATAGCTCATATTTATTACCCATTTACTCAGAATACTGCTGTGTATAATGATCTCATTCAATCTTAATTCTATATAATATAAATAAAGAACTGACTATTGTGTGGAACCAGTTTCCCCAAATTTAAAAAGTTTCTTCATTTCTCTTTCATTTGGAGGGGGCATTAAGCATATATCAAGCCTATTTTTTCTGTTTCTTTTTTTGGTCTATTTTTCCTTTGTGAAAGATATTGCTGTTAAGAGAATACTACAGCATAGTATTTCTTAAAGTGTGTTTCAAGTGTTGTTAAAAGTGATACACATTAAAAAGTTATATAGTCAAATGATACTGAAAAATGTATAAAAAAATAGTTTAAAATATTAATTTATTTCATTGTGGTTTGTTTTCCCAGCTGAATGATAAGCTGCTTCGTGAGATTGGTGGCTGTGTCTGTGTTGCTCATGCTTATAAACCCAGCATCTAGTATGATGTTTGGTAGAAAGTATACCAAAAATAATTATTTTTAAAGGAATTTTAGAGCTCTTATATGCTAATGAACTGAGCGAAAATCGAAGAGAGAGAATACAGGTTGAAGTCCCGGCTGTTCAAAATAACGAATCTATGATTTTAAAAATACATTATGGTTTTTGAACTTATAATACACAAAAAATACAAAAAAATTCAAAAGCTAAAAAAAAAGTAGGAGTGACACCAGCAAGACAGTAACATTGGTCGTTTCTGATTTCATTCTCCTTCACAAGAAAAACTAACAACTATTCATGGAGAACACATTACTGAGAGAATCCTAGAACATGGAGAAGAGGCTGAAGCACACTCCCCACACCATAGAGACCAAGAGAGACCATGGTAGAAGGGTAAGAGGAAAGGCTACATGCTGACCATGTTGCCCCTCCTCCAGCCAGCCCAGTGACGCAGACAGGGGTTTCTCCTGAGCCTACAATTCTTCCAGTGGGAAAAGAGAGCCTGGAGTGACATCCTTTCATTGTATGGTCCCAAGATAATATAACAAATCCTTATTTAGGTTGTATTTTCTGTATGTACATATATCATTTCACACATGTAAGAGAGTCTGTAGGATAAATTTCAAGACGTGAATTTGTTGAGTCAAAGTGTACGTGAATTACAAAATTTAGTGGATTGCCAAATTGCTTTCCATTAAGGTTACATGAGTTATACTCTCATCATAATGGATAAATGCCTGTTTCCCTTTAGTCTTAACAATACTGCATGTGATCAGCTTGTCATCTATATCATATAGTTGTCATCAATTGTAGTTGAGCAAAGTGGTCTTTTATGAATTTTAATTATATCTTACTTTGGATTTTGTGCTTTTTTTCTTTTTGCATGCATACTATGACTCTCTGCCTCCCTGACTCTCTTTAATTGTACAGTTTGGTAAGTTCTTCTGTTTTCGTTATTAACTCCTTCTATTTTGTAAATGTGTATGAGTGTGTGTGTGTGTGTGTGTGTGTGTGTAAGGGTGGAGGGTATGTGTGCGATGCTTACCATATAATTTTTGATTTAAATACTACTTTTATGAATCATCCTAAACACTCATGGGATGTTTCTGCAGTGCTCTCATTTTAGAGATGAGGAAAACACAGAGGTTCATAGAAGTTTAGCATCTTACCAGAGGACCACGCAGCTAGATAAGATAAAACCTACACTTGATCTCAAATCTAAACTCTCTTCACTAAACAGGGGCCTTCTGATTATATAACTAATGTGCCAACATAGTTTTATGACTGTTTTGTTGTATAGCTCATTATGCTAAAATAATTAAAAGGAAGATAAGTAAAAGGAAAAACGCCTTGTGTATGTTTCATCACGTCTACAGCAAACAGAAACATTCACACATATTAATTTTCTCTGTAACCCGATTTTTAATGAATCATGGTTCAGTTTGTTGAAGTATGTATTTAAGCATTTTCAGGAAAAGAGCAGCTGGCATCTTTACAAATAATCAAACTTCTACTAGCTATCTGAGGTGGTTTGTAATAATAATTACAACTCCTTCTGTGTTAATATGTACCATATAGTTTCTTAAACTTTTAAGATTTTTACTTAAAACTTTAGAGTTTTTAGAAGTTTGTTTTTTAAAAAAATTCATCCTTCTACAACCTTATATAGTATAAAATAGGATTCTCCCCATTTTACAGTTGAGCATGGAAGGCTGAAACAATTGAGTAACATGTAATGAGAGCAGCAGCTGCTGTTTCAGCCCGGGTGTAACTGACACTAAAGTCTCTGCTCTTAAATGCAAAGTAATAATGTTGTCAAATTTTGTTTAGTAAAATAAATTATTTCAACTTAAAACCTATTAGTTGATCAAGGAAGAGACGGGAGTGGAGAGGGCCTTGGTGTAGACGGCCGGTTTTCAGAGTAAGCTCTGCTGGACAATGAAACCACCAGGTCAGACCCCAGTAACACTTCAGATTTCTGAGATTTCCTACCATGAATTAGGGAAAATGAAAGATTTTGAGCGGAATTCAGAGATGCTGGGCAAAAGGGAGATAATTTTCTACCAGCAAAGAAAAAGACTTTAGGTCCAAGAATATCAGCAGAGAACAAGGTAAGTTCCAGGCGGAGGGATTAGAATTAAAGGTCGATTGTCATTCATTGATGGGGGGTAGGAAGTAGGTAAATCTGAGCGTTAAATGTAAACCACTGAAATATCATTTTAAACTATTATTAAAAAGGAAGACTGACATGTTCGTAAAACTAGAAAATGCTTAATTTTCCAAATAGGGAAATTCAAGTTTAATGTGAGCAGTAACCAATTACTGTTGAAACTTTCAGGAAATGAATCATAGAAATTTGCATTAAAATTATATTGGACATTATATGTCATTGTTAAGCTTAGCAGGGATTAGTTCATGTACTAAAATTTAATACTTTTTGAGTGTATTGGAAGCTCATGTACAAAATTGCACTTTCTCTTAGCAGTCCACACCCCAGATACCTCCTACTTTTTGTTCTGTGCAAATGTACAAATGTTCACACCTTAGCTGGTCATGACAGAGTGTAGAATGTGGTAGAAAGAGTTTTGGATATACATCAACATATGGCTATGTTTGAATCCTGGACTCATGCAGCTGTAGTCAAAAATATTAGCCCCTTGTCTCTCAGAAAAAGGAGGAGGCGTAATATCAAAATTTTAGATTTGATAGATTTGAAATTCTTATTTTATAAACATTTCAAATAAGTTGCAAAAAAGTACCTGAAAAATGGTAGGCACTCCATCATAGAGGCCCAGGGATAGATAGAAGGCATAGTACCCGCTTCTATACAGCTGACTAATAAAACGTATGCAATTCTGAAGATCACAGCTGAAAGAATTGAAAAAATAAAGTTTTCATTCGTTTATTTTGAACACCAACTACATTCAAGGCCAAGTACATTCTAATATCAAATCTTTAAGATTTGCTTTGTGTGAAATACTCTTTTTCAGGTATTCACTTGACTGATTTTATCTTACTTGACTATCATGAAAAATAGTTCCTGAGTCAGGCTCCCCCTTATTCTATTCGTCACTGCCTAATATTTACGATGTAGTTATTTTCTTATCTTTTAGTCTCTGTTTCATCATGAGAATGTAAGCTTCACCTGGGCAGGTGCTTCTTTACTTTTTTATGGCCATGTAACTAGTGCCTTGACTTATGTGTGACATATTGCATGTGATAGTAAATGATTTAATAAATCATGCTATATCACAATATGTGGTACCCATTTATCTTGTCATAAAATATCCTTTTCCGATGTTCTTTGATGTTTATAAGTTGTTTCCTGCTTATGAAAATGCAGTATTTTTCTTGCTTTGGTTTTAAATATTTTGACATTTCAAATAATGCTATTATGAACATCTCTGTACATGAATGTTATTGCCTAATTCTGATTATTTCCTCAGGATAAAATCTTATGGTGGAGTAGCTTGATCAAAGATTACATTTCAAAATGTAATCTTTAAATATTTTGACACAGCAGTAGATTCATTAGCAACAGCTAGTCCAGTACCCTGCTGCTAATAAGAACTCAAGAGAGATTTATTTAACTGAATGTTTATGTTTTTGAGTAAAGAAATAGAGTGAGATGCAGAAGGAGCTCAGAGAAACGAGGTGGTCTAGGGTGCTCTGGAATAAGCATTGTATACAAAGGCTAAAAACCATGAACTTGACCAGCTCTCTACCACACAATAGGCGAGGCATAGGTTATAACAATTGTGGATGGGTGGGTCAAAACAGCAAGTAGAGAATAATGGTTTAAAGTAGACTTGGGGAGAACCCTTGGCTGTTTACACTGAGGCCAATGACTGCCCGCATAGACAACAGAATAAAATGCCCAATAAACAAAAATGGTATCTTCATTTAGACTACGAGACAATCAAGATTAATATTAATCTGAAGGAGTTTCTAGTGATTGTGCTATTTAACTCACTATATGAAAACTAAATTGCTGTCTAATGGAATAGTATTCAGTGTAAGGACGTTACAAACTAAAATCATATTTTTGTGAACCATTCTTCATTTTATAAATATAGAAGTATTTAATTCTCCCCCTTTATATTATTAATAGGTACAAATTAAGCATTTTAAAATTTCCTCTGCTTTCCAAAGCATCAGATTTGCTGAAGCATGCTAAGTAAATTAATCAACACTCCACACTGTGCATTTTTAAATACCTGGTAAATGCAAAATACTGCACTGGATGTTATCTGAGCTAGAATCAGGTAAGTCACTGTTCCTGTCCTGGGAAGATTTTAATCTCCTTGGGAAGAAGAGATGTCAGTACAGGAAGTAACAAAATGAGGGTTAAATAGATGTTCAAGGGATGAGGAAGAAGTTAAGCAAACAGTACTAACACCCTTAACAGCAGAGAGACAAGTCTGACCTGAATTTACAAGTGAGAGGAATGGCTGAGTTTGAAGTTCCAGGGAAGACCCTATGGAGAAGGTCGGATACACAGGATTTAGGTCAAGTCAGCAGAAGGAGATGTCATTATGTCAGGAGAAACAGCATGAGTCAGAAAAAAATAAGAAATGTAAAGAAAGGAAGTGGGAAAAGATAATAATGTTCACCTCATGGGAAATAAAACAGTGTGGCTGAGTGGATGGTAAATGTGGAAAATTAAAGGCAGATGCCATTGAAAGATATGATAGATATACACAGACTACCAGTCCAAGACGTTTAATAGAAGACCAAAAAAAGTGACTAACTTCTAAAATGGTTTGCCTGTCATTATGCATGTGACATTTTAACAGTGACCCACCCGCTCTCATAGGGAATTGTAAAGACAGGGGTCGATCCATGAACGAAGTTAATTGACACTAAATGATTTCTTTTACCTTAAACCAGAAGGTTCATAAAATGGTTGGCCATTTAGTTCATTGCTACATTGGAAGCACAGTTAGGAAGAAGAAAGTGTGCAGCACTGGGACGAACTCCACATAATTTAATGGGCTAATGATAATTTATAAACTCAGAGGATATGATTCCTAATCCTGCTCTTACAGTTAACACAGCATGTGGTGTTTCTGCATTAATTTCTCTGGTTATAAAATAACTGTATTCCACAACTCTCAAGGGGATCCTACAAAATCAATTGAATAACGACAGATAAGTACTTTGAGCTTCTTAGCGAGAAAACGAAATCTTATAATTGCCTTCTTCAACCACCTTCATTTTATTTTATAGAGTGAACTGGAGTACATGTAAGAGATGGATTAATTTTATCTCCCTTCATTTTTTTCTTGTTAAATCGCACAAAAAAGGAATTCTCACAGATGTGCAGCGTATAAAGATTTTGTTCATAAATGGTAAACATATGATATAACTAGCAATGAAATCACTTCTGTGACACATTTAAGAATTGAGGCATAACTCTTTATAATCAAAACTCATATACATAACATACAGAAAGTATGCTTTTATGTTATAATCCACTGTTAGAGTCATTTGTACGTGTTCTTTTGCTTTTCCATAACAGATAATGGACTTTCACTGATTCATGTATATTTTTTTGGTCCAGATTCAACTTTGCTTCCTGGCACAGATTTTTAAAAAATACCTGGCTAAATTGAAATGTGCTGTCCTTGGGCAAAGAACAGCTCTCTGTGTAGCACTAACAAGCTTATTGTATCTGTTAATGTTATTTTGGGTACATGCAATAGAAAGCAATGGACCTTGGCCTACTTAAGTACAAAGGAGATTTATGAGAAGGTAGCATGGTACTCAAAGGCAATGAAAGAGCAGGGTGGCAAAGCTTCTGCAAGGGCAATGCCAGAACAGCTCCAGGGACAAGGAATTCCTCGATGTTATAACGAGGTATTGTCATCAAGTTGCCTCATCTCTCCCGAGATTCCAGTGGGTAGCTCTCAGTTTATGATCAAAATTCCCAGGCAGCATGTGAATCTGATTGCCCCATCTTGAAGGTAGCCCATAATGGTTTGACTGAGTCAGGTACAGACGGCAGCATCAGGTGTTAGGGGGCTGTAACAAGAACAGGAAGATTTGTTGGGTGTCCAAGACCCACCGCACTTGGTGACTACTGATGGTCTCATGATCAAAGACATTCTTGGCTCTTATATACATAACTCTTCTCTAGGATATGCTAAAAGGGATTTGAATAAAAACACCTCTAATACTAGTAAGTGCTGTTCGATGCATCAAAGAGGGCACCTCCTGAGAACTAGGAAAAATAAATTTGTCAAGAGTTAAAACAATCCATACAAAAGTCAGTTTAAAAATTTGAATGGTGTCTACTCTTAAAGGATTTGAAAAGTAGAATGTTCTAGAAAATAAAAGCAAGAAATAGAGAAAAATAGAGGAAACAATGGTATGAGCTAAATTCCAGTGTACCATATAAAGTAACTGAAAATCTATTCAATAAACATACTAAAGTCCTTAGTTGTGGAAATAAAGATACCTAGAACTGATAACATACAATACGAAAGAAACACTTTGGCATAAGTCAGCTAGTATCAATTCAGATCTATCATGGAAACCTTTTAAGGAAAGAGCCCAGAACTTGATTAAATTGTTTTCTTAATAAAAAGAGAACAGAACAGAAGTGGTGGAGGAGTATCCTTGCACGCCAAGGAGGTGTGCAACTGAATGGGAATCCATGGGTCCGAGGGTGGATCACAGTAGAACATTTGGGTGAGGATGAAGGGAAAGGAAACCATAAATGATGTTGCTGTGGAAGAAGATGACAGCTCGCTCAGCCCAGCAGATGCTTCCCTAATACAGATCATGAAACTGTCACAGAAGCAAGATATAGTGGTAATGTGGGACTTCAAACGTCTGGACATCTGCTGGAAGTCTTGTTTTGCTAAAAGCGACAAATCTAATAAATTCAGCAGTGGTAGATAATGTGTTCTCTTCAGCAATGTCATCCCCATATGTCTCAGTGTTCTCCAACACAGACCCATCCTCCAACCCCAGCCAGACCTTTGCACTTCAAGCAGGAACCCCAATCTTACGTACACAAATCCCTTACCAGGCTACAGAAGGCTCTCTCTGTTGGCTTTTACTAACACCTGGTTCTTCCCTAAGAAGGTGACTTCAACTTCAGTCTCTGAAGGGGAGTTTTCTTAGTTTCCCAAGGCTCACGTAACGCAGGATATGGAGGCTGCTTTGACAGTATCTTGCTTCTTTGCTGCTGTTTCTAAACCATTACGACTCAGAGCCCATGTATGTAAGCAGACTCTACTTTACCACTTATACTTGGCTTTATCATCTCGATCCTTTTCAGGTTTCCACCATCCACCCAACATTTGTCAATATCCCACATCCGTGACCATCCTCCCTGAAGGGTCTGATCCCAGTCAACGGTTTTACCATGTGCCTTAAGCCTGGCTATAATTGTGGCCTTCACGTGGGCAAACCTTAGAGTGTTCTGACTTCTCATTTCGTTTGCCTTCAATTTCTAACTCTTTTTCCCATTCTGCATCAGTCACTCCCACATCTTTAACAGTCTGGAATAGGTTTCTGTGGCAATATTTTCACTCCTGGAGTCTTACATTCCACTCCCTGGCTATTTCTTCAAGATGCTCACTCCTTTATTCCTTTCACATCTGTTTTCTGACTGCATTTAGAAAGCCTATCTTTGACTACTTTATTTTTTCCAGCTTACCAGGAAAAGTCTCTTTGCTTCTTATTCCATCTAGCTAGATCATGTTACTCATCAATTCATGCATTCTCTTGCCAATAGTCTCATCTTCCAAGCCTCCTTTCTTCACCAGCTCTCAGCTCTAAGCTGTTGAGCAGAGTGAGGAAAAATTCACAGTTTATAGATTGTTGTGATTAAGTACTCAGACTATCTGATCTCATCTGGGCCTTAAAATCTACCTGAAGTTCCTTGTATGTGATCCTTGTCATCTCCTTTTCCTGCTCTCTACAGTTGCTATGTCCAACCTTCATTCATGGTAAAGCCCAAATATATCATCCCTCTCTAATTCAAAGAGGAAAGAGAGGATGTCAACTGAGAAATTCTTAATGTTTCTTGTCACTATGGTAGACAGGATATTTTTGGCTGGAAGTAGCATAACCCCTTATCAAAAGTGGCTTTAAAGGGTAAGGACTTTTATTGTCTCACTTAAGAAAAAGCTGTAATGTAGGTAAGTCTAGGGGTTAGTTCAGCTGTATAATATTGTCATTGGAGACTCAGCCAGTTTATATCTGTGGTGGGTATAAGATTCAAGCATGAAGTCTCACAAAGCATGACTTCTAGTATTTATGCCTTTGCAACCCCTTCCCTGGGGTGTGGGTGGGACATGTGACTTGCTTCTAACCCGCAGACTATGGCAAAGCTGACAAGATGTCACTCCTTTGATTGTGGAGTGTAGTCTTGCTAGCTGACTTACTTTAGAAACTCTACTGCTAGCTTAGAAGAACCAAGCAGCCATATTTTGGAGGCTCCCATGGCAAGAAGCTGAGAAGCCTCTAGGAGCTGAGGGGCAACTTTAGCCAACAGGCGGGAAGAAACTAGGGTCCTCAGTCCTACAATCACAAGGGAATGAATTCTGCCTACAAGCTGAGTGACATTGGCAGCATATTCTTCCCCAGCAGAGCCTTGAGATGAGGGCACAATCTGATCCCTTGATCACAGACTTGGGAAACCCTAAGCAGAGGCCCTGGTCAAGCTGTGCCCAGACTCCTGATCCAGAGAACTCATGCCCAGAACTCATTCTATAGTAGACATACTGGTGTTCTTACCAAGATTGGTTCCCGCATTAGAGCCTTTGACTTAATAATCCCTTTTCATGGCTCATTCTTCCTTAGTCAACATTTTCATTCATCTTTTATACATATATAGATAGATAGTCTATATATATATACACACACACACACACACAATCATTCTTCCTTTATTTCATTATACAAAAGTAATTATTAAATTTTTACCCTGTGTCAAGCACTAACCAGATGATAGAAATTCAGCATTAAACAAACTATATATATATATATATATGAAAAATATTGGTCCTGAGCTAACACCTGTGCCAATATTCCTCTGTTTTGTATGTGGGATGCCACTACAGCATGGCTTGATGAGTGATGTAAGTCTGTACCCAGAATCCGAACCTGCGAACCTTGGGCTGCCAAAATGGAGCACACAAACTTAACCACTATGCCATTGGGCTGGCTGCAGTAAACAAAACATTCTTATCAAAAAGACACTGACTGCTGCTTAAATAAACTATTCAAATTGTCAGATTGGATGCAGCTGCAAATAAATTTGAAAAATTCCTGTTAAGATAGCCCAGGGTGCATAATCTGAATAGTATTTCATTTTGAACCCCTTCAGCAACAAATTCAAGTCTACTCCATGCTTGTGGGTGTCTATGATGGCCTAGATCTAAGGTCAATCACCTGGAAAAGTCAAAAGAGAACATGACATGAATATTTTCAAAACTTTACTCATTACAAGTCAGTGGTCTACTCTTCCAATGTGGAATTCCTGAGTACATCTCAAACTGACTCATTCTTCTCATCACTTCTCCCATACAGTTGATCAATTCCTGTTTATTTCCACTCTAAAAATAATTTCCACATGTTTCCTATCCCTTGGATGCAGATCTTAGCATGGAGTAGTGTAAGCCTTATTCTCAGGATAATTTTTTTCCTACTTCCTTACTTTTGTCACTCAAAGTACAAATGGAATGCCGTCTTTTGGTTGAAGGCTACCACGTAGACTTTCGGAGTTACTTGTTTTGCTCTCTGGTCTCTGTACTCCTTTGATAGTTTATCATTGTCTCTATAAGTCACCTAGAAAGCTGTATGTGATTGACATACTGGTCTGCCCTTCCAGATCAAGTGTTTTGCAAGACCGGGTCTACAACATATTAATATTGTTTCCAGGATCTAGAAAATTGACTGACAATAGCCACACAATGAGTATTTTTAGAACTATTAAGAATTAATGAAACACTACCAGAAAAAAGGTTGAACAGCTCCATTCTATTGATTTTCTTCTCTAGCACCATCTTCATTTTAAAAAGACATAATTACTGATATGATTGGCAATGTGCTAATTATGTATTTTTCTTGTAAGTTACTGAGGAACAGTTTAAAGCACTAATTTTAATGGTGACGTTGATATTTCCAGTTGATAAGCGTGAAGAAGCATCTAGAAAATGGGATCAGACCACTGGAGAAATGTGACATGTAAAAGAATTCGCTGGACAGAAAGTATTCCAGAGAAGCTGGGCGAGCATGTCCCACACAAGTTTCCTTCTGCCGATTCCCACCTGACTTCTTTGCTCAGTTATATTTCAAGGCCACGTGGGTTTTGACGAATTGAGCAGTTTCAATTAGTTTATCATTTGCTGATTACTTGCAGTAAGTAATGTAATAAACACACCCTGCAATATGTATGCAACTTTTTGGTGGCTTGAAAGTAACTTGCCTTCACAGTACACCACGTTATACAGAGCTCGGCTATTCTAGTGGAGAGACAAGGTAGGTCTGCAATACTCTCCTGTGAGCAGCCACTACGGCCCGTTTATTGCTATTATTTAGCTCATCCTCAGTACATGCAAGAGAATATTATTTTCTTTGTTGCTGTAGTTTTCAGGTTTCTTTCGTGTCTATTTATTCCTCCTAAATCATTATCAGATTTGTTTTGAAGAAAGCCAAAGTCAATTTTAGTATAAATTATGAAGACATATATGGAATATTTGTAGAAAAGTAATAACAATATGGAAACTCTCAGAATATCCATCTTTTTCTGTCAATAGATGTTAATGTGTAGCAAATAAAAATGGTAATATCCTCTGTATATCTTAATTAAAGAGATTTAATATTTACGCAGGACCATGAAGAAAGCACTATTTAATGTGCTCCCTTTCTCCCTCCTTCTTGCTGCCCCTCTGTCCCCATTCTGTGCCATAGTTGTAGCATTATTTTCACCTCAGCTTTAAAAACAATAAAGTTTTGACTAAAGTCTCTCTGAGGCCTCACACTAAATGAGTCCCTCTCACATACACAGTCATGGCAGCTCCTACTTTGACTTCAGAAACTTTAAAACAGTTTTTATGCCAGAGCCCAACCTAATCCTTGTTCTGGAAAAGGAAAACCCCTGTTAACATCGGCCAGGGTCCACAGCACCACAGAGCGCAAGCCACAAAGATTCACATTTGCTCTGCACTGGAGAGGAGAGCAGCGTCCACCAGGAGGTGAACACCCAGCAATGGGGCGGGTGAGAGGCGTGGTGGAGGGAGACTAGTGAGGAGTGGGGAGACAGGAGAAGACATGGCGGCAGGGCAGAGTCATATGGGATGTCCTTCCGTACCTAATCCGAGAAACTTGCTCCATATTCCCTTATTTGATACAAGTAAATGACATAGATGGGGTCATTTGATTCCTCTGGGAATGAAAGTCAGCTGGCTAGTCAGAAAGCCTGGTACAAACGTGCTGAGACCTCCAGGGGTGTCCGAGTTTGTCTTCTCTGGGGTAAGTCGGTATAACAGTACTTAGGTAAGGGTGTCCTTGCTTCCTGGGCGCCTGGAGAGGCACAGTCAAGGTAGAGCTTGGAAAGCAGCTCCATCCTGGGAGCTTTTCTTGCTATGAAAGAAAATCACTTCTCACTTTCATATAATTGGCAAGCATAAAAAGGATGCATTTTATGGGCACCAAAAAAAAACCCCCACATGTTGTGTGCTTAATAAATATTTATAGCCCTGTTACTGAAACCAATGAGCTCTGTAAATTTTTTTTTTTAAGATTTTATTTTTTCCTTTTTCTCCCCAAAGCCCCCCAGTACATAGTTGTATATTCTTTGTTGTGTGTCCTTCTAGTTGTGGCACGTGGGACGCTGCCTCAGCGTGGTTTAATGAGCAGTGCCATGTCCGCGCCCAGGATTCGAACCAACGAAACACTGGGCCGCCTGCAGCGGAGCGCGTGAACTTAACCACTCGGCCACGGGGCCAGCCCCAAGAGCTCTGTAAATTTTAAAATGCACTCAAAGTTTCCAGAGCCACGTGGGGATTAAACTTAACTTTCCCTGGGAGTGAAACTTGGAGCAGAGGAGAGTTGAATGCTTTTAGGTGTTTAATTCCCAAGCGTGGCAATACATTCACCCTGTTGCTTCTTCCTCTGATCATCTCTGTCATACCTGCCTGTGGCACCACTCAAGGTGATTACTAGAGGCACTAATTAGTTTGGAAGAGTCAAAATAAGTCATCCAAAAGAAACAGTCAGTTCATTTTTTCCTTCCGTCTCTAAATAGAAATGCCCCACATTCAACACTTTGCTCACACTGCTGTGCTCCTAATCCCTCTGCTTTATCATCTTCTCCTTCTTCATCTCCTTTCCCATTATGCCATGAAAGGCATATACAAGTAAAAGTGAAGTCAGGAAAAAAATGGTGTCTGTATTAATTTATTGTAGAGCCTGTCAGTTTTAATCGTATCAAAGTAAAGATTATGTTTATATAGGTTAATTCTCTAAAATGACTTGAATTGATTATCTCTATTGTGGTTATTGTGATGCTAAAGAAAAATTCCAGTGATGATTCATTTCATCACAAATCATTCTCTACTCTCTAAATGTAACATTCTCTAAACATAGTCTAGCAAAGGAAGGCAGTTCGACATTATTTGTAGAGTCATGTACTTATTCCTATTAATCTTGTTCTGAATATACTTTGGAAAGCAAAATCTAGGAATTTTGTAACTCGAACACAAAATACTTCCTCCTCAGGAAGAGTATTGTACTTTAAAAGTAATACTTGATTAATTCTTTTGGGCTTTATCCATGAAATATATGCTTCAGAAATAACATATGTGTTATTCGTATCATCAAAGGTTTTCAAAAAATATTTATGAAAAGCTTAATATGTGCTCATTCTCTTGGACCTTGGAAAAGATTACAGTAAAATTCTATACTCTGCCTATGTAATCTTGTGTTGTCCTTGATGATCTCCTTCATAGGACCCACCATGAGGACCACCTTCCTGATGCCTGCATCTGTGCTAGAGAAAGAGGCGTAGCCAAGCAGACCTGGCCTTCTCAGTGTTTATAGCAACCAGCTGCAACCTGGCCCTGACCACTTCTCAGCACGCCTGACATTTCTCCCTCATTGCCTCCTTGGCTCATCACTCTCAGAAATGTTCCAAATCCCTTTAGCCCATAAGCTTCCAATTTTCCTTCCTCAATCTCAGCAGATCTCTTACTCCACTGGGCATTTTGGGACAGTTCAGGAGGACTCCTTTCAGTATTTCAGCATGCCTCATTTTTTTCCTTCATTCTTTCATTGTCTCAGGAATAGAATGGAGTGTAATTGTTCAAAACCCAGAACTATATTTTTGATTCCATTTTCTGGCATCCTGAGGAGCCCTGAATGTATGCTCATCCCTTTGAGTTTAAGCATTTTAAATGGCATCCTCCTGATTTTTTGTTTTAATCATCCATTTATTCAATGAACAAATATTTACTCAGGGCCTGCTATATTAGGCATTGGGTCTAAAGAAGAAAAAAAATGAGTCTTGACATTTGGGGGTTCACAGACTGATATTTAGATAGTCATTCTATAATATGGTGAGTGAAATAAGAACAGCAAATATTGTATTGAACTCTGACTATAGCCAGACATTGTATTAAAGTCATTATTGAATATAATTCTAAAACAAAGCATGATGAAATAAAATCTGTCCAAGGACATTCTGTGCTTACACCATTTTTACCAACTATAAAACTAAGGTTTTCAGAGGTGAAATAATTTGTCAAAACATGTATAACTAGAGAGTGGCAGAGTTGATGTTCAAACCCCTGACTTTGTGATTTGAGGGCTCATGTCTTTAAGGTATTGTATTGTCTATACAATGATGAGGTGCTGCATAAAGTACTATGGGAGAATAGGAATGTTTAAGCCAGGTTGGTATATGGCAGTAGTCTCCTTGGAGCAGGTTACACCCACATTGTCTTACTAAATGAGAGTTGGATTTAGGCAAGAGGGTGCTTGGGTCTTGCCCTGGAGGGCATTGCATATAGCAAGGTGACCACCAGTCACATCAAGAGAGCAGAAGCGGTCTAGTATTAGAAGGTCATAGAGTAGAAAGATAGTGGTGGAAGATTACACTGAGAAGCAGGCTGGGACCTTGTCCTTGAGAGCCTTTATGGTACAAGGAGGAGTTTAGATTTTATGTAAGAAGCCATTGGGAACCAGAACAATTTTAATAAAAGAAATTCCAAGGTCAGATTTGCGTTACTTATAACTCTACCTAGAATGGGAGAGGGTGAAAGAAGAAAGCCAGACAAGAAGCAGAAACAGAAGTTAGACAATTGTTCCAATAACCCAGGTGAGAGGTGATTGATGAGTGCTCTATGGAGCAATGGCATCGCTATCAAGCAGACCTGTGCTGTCATTCTGCCTCTGACACCTACCAGCTGGGTGACTCAGGGCTAGTTTTTAACCTCTCTAATTTCCAAGTTCCTAAAAGGGTAAATGAAGATCATACCTCCTTCATAGATTTATTGAAGGGAATAATGTGACAATCCGTGTAAACTGCTTAACATATTGCTTGGCACATTGTAAGCGTTCAACAAATTAGTGATGTTATTATTACTAATGTTATATCTACTAGCAAATTCAATGCTAATAGCTCTCTTGGGGAGCAGGACATGGAGCGTTAGCTCAAATTTTATTCTTAGAAGTTAGGACTAAATGTTGTAGTTGATGGGACAGGTCTAGTTCACTGGGCTGCAGAGATTTCTAGACACAAAGCACATGTAACAGATAGCAGTCTTTGTGCACAAACCCCAGATATATTTCATACTAAAGCTGCATCAAGGCCTCTCCTGATGCAAGAATTTCAACTTCAGACACCACTGGGCTTCCCTTCCCCCATAGGGTTCGACTGGTTACCAAAAATCTAAGGAATGTGTCAGGCCCTTAATCCCGAGCAATGCCTTTGTTTCCTTGGATTCTTCTGCTCTCCAGGACCACAAGAGAGGGTCTTCAAAGGCAGCTCAAGACACTGCTCACAGTGGACTCAAGGATATTGTATTGGTCAGGCTATGCTGTGGTAGCAACAAACCTCAGAAAGTCTATCACTTTTACTTGCTCATGCTACATGTTCAGTTCAGGTCAGCTCGGGAGGGGTGTTCTGCTCTGCATCTGAGCACTCTGGGACCCAGGATAATGAAGTGTTTCCAGGCGCCATGACAGAGGGAAATAGAAAAGCATCATGAGTCCCTCATTGACTCGTAAGGCTTCTACCAAAAAGTGATGTGCCACTTCCTTTCATGTTTAACATTGGCCAAAGCAAGTCATGAGACACACCCAAATCCCAAAGGATGGCAAAATAAAATCCCACCACGTAACCAGGAAGAGACCCAGATATATTTGGTAAATAGCACTGATGACTCCCACGGATGCAGTCACAGTCTGCTGCCCACACACTTGCCCACAGTTACATTTTAATCTGTTCTTTAGTCTGGAAAGTGTAGTGCGCAGTCTCCACTGATTTCCCACAGCTAGCCCCAAAGTGGGGCATTGCTTGCTGATGGGGGCTTTGCTCCACGATGTGCAGAGAACATCCCAGATCACCACCCTGAGGAATCTCAACCTTATTAGGATGGTCTACTTCTGCTTCTTTCCATTCAAACTTTCTTTGCCCCACCAAAGTCTTGGCAAAGATAGCTCCTAGATGTCTGCAACTTCTGCTTTCAGCCCATCACAATTTTAAAAAAGCTTGTTTTTAACTGTCATCCACTATTTCCACCCCACCCAATTCCCTAGGCAAAGAGCTCTGAAATGACAACTAAAACAAATTCCATGAGACAGTAGAGGGGATTAATGCTTTCAACAGTGAGCAAAAAAATACAAAATTATATTATTGTGTAAGAGAAGCTTGAAAAAATGACAAATCTTGAGCAAAAGCCAGTGAGGAAACCATACTTCTTAGTGAACTAAGTTTTGGAAATAGTGGAGATGATCTGGCCAAATCAAGAGGCAGAACGTAGAAAGGGCCTCTGAGACAAGGGCCAAGAGGAAGAGGTGAGCGCTTGAGCAGTGATGGCCCTGGAGCCTGGGGGTGGGTGGAGGTGGCAGGAGGGAGCCAAGGGCACAGACTGTTCGTGAGTCAGATATGAAGTTTTTAGTGAATGCAAGAGCAAAGCATGATTTCCAAGTTTAAGTGTGGTTTCTTGGGTGATTGATAGCATCATAAACTCAAATATTTAACCCTGAAAGAGAAGGAGGTTCTGTTTTTCTTTAATTGAGGGATGGGATCCAGGTTGGTTATGTTCAGTTTGAAGCATCTGTGGAATAACCAAAAAAAACACATGTAGCAAGTATTAAGATATATAAGGGTGGGTCTCAGGAATGATATTTGGATTAGAAATAAAGACTTGGTATATAGGTGGTTGGTGAAACCATAGACGAGATGAGATCTCCCAGGACAGCGAGAAGGTAAGGAAGGGCTCACAGCTCAAGTTGCCTTTCCTTGGAAAGAAAAATATCATTTGCCAAGGTGACCACTGAATTTAAGCATTAAACCATCTTCTCTCTGCCAAATGAGTGTTTATTCCTATTCTGCTTGATAATTGACCTCTGGTTTCTTCACACGTGCTGACAAAATAATCAAAAAACCTCCTGAAATATATATGGTACAATAACTGAAATAAATGATGCCACTGCATAATCTGTCAGCTAAATAATAATTCCTACTGCAAGAATATCATAGCTTATTGAGTATTAACTCTGTGCTAGGCTTAGTTTAAGGTCTTTACATACAGATGACGTAAATTTTCAGGAATACCTCATTCCAGTATGTAGCATTATCTTCATTGTTTTGTGGAGGGAAATAGGCTAAAACAGTTTGAGTGAAGGGAGAGGGTGGATATAAGATTTAAACCCTATTTTTTTTTAACTCCTATAACGTCTCATATACTGTTATACATTAGACAAAAGTGTTGATTTATTAATAATTTAGAATGTTAAACTTTCATCAAATAGTGATTGTGTTTAGTTATTCAGAGGTGCAACTGAAGTCATAACTCTCAATTTTCTCCTTCCATCTTGCTGTCAAAAGATCAGTGGGTAAAGAAAATACTTTAATCACGCACATGAAGCGCATTTTTACCCTGTCTTACTAGAGCTAAGTAATACTCAGATCCTCACGTTTCCATTGTCAGTACATACTGGATGTTTGAGAGAGTACACCAAGCATCAGTCCCTCACTGAAAATAGCCATGCGGGATGTTTATGAGAGTTTAAAAATGCTTTATCACACCTGTCACCTGGCAGCGTGCATGAGCCTGTTATGATGGAGATGAGCAAACAATCAGTAAAAAATACCTAATGTGATTTCTATACACAGGTAGCCTCAAATGGAAAAGTAGAAACTAGTAAATAATGTTTGTTGAGAAGATATAGTAGCAATAAACAGCCGGTAAGCGAATGGTTAGTAAGAATTTAGCTCACTTTAGGTATGCTTTCCATATTAAAGTAAGGGTAATTTAAAGGAGAATTGCTAGTTTTTGACACTGACAGCATTTTTTGTTTTTAAGATAAGAGAACAGTTCCTTTACTTACATGCTACTTGACTCCACAGGCCCATTGAGCTGTCTGCTGTAATCTTGCTGAATTATGTGAGGAACAACTTTGCTAAAAGACTACTAGAAATATAAGATTGGTATATTGCACCATATCTTCTCCCATACCAGAATGAATTAAGGTTTCAACGTAGATGAAACAGCAAGTACACCACAGCCAATGGTTAACTAGGTAATCTAGTTAACTGGAGAACTGGTCTTGGTTTATTTGGTCCTGACCTAAATCTCTTACTGATAATTCCAATAGATTATTTCAATGGGACCTGTTTTCTTGACCTAAAGATTTAAGTGACAGCAAATAGCACTCTGATCTTTGGCCCATCTAAAAAGCTCCAACCAGCCAGGCTAAACTTCATCATTGTTTATTTCCACGCAGTACAGATAGAAACTAAACCCCCCACCTCCAATTTTACTGCCCTTTGGTATTACATAATTATTTTTATTAATCATAAAGCTGTTAAATCCTACCATTTTTGCTGGGATTTTAGAAGTTGAATACCTAACATTTATCATTAACACATGCAACCTTAAGTGGCTTAAATGGGCATTTGAGGAAGTGTCGCCTCATCTGTGTGTGGCAACGCTGAGGAATTGCTTCGGAACAGATGTTAACATTTAACACATTTACTTCTTAGATGTTCATTTGAAAAGAAATCTCTTAGGCTGTAAATTATCAGACTGACAGAGAGGGAAGATATTTATATTGTTCTTATCAATTAAACATCTTTGATTTTAGAGTCAATGCCTTTAATGAAGTCTTTCAGAACAGTTAAACACTGTTCATGTCTCCTGACTTACTCTCATTAAGCATTTAAACACTCCACAGGGAGAAATTGTGTTCCCAATATCAGTGGTTCACAGTTCCCAATGTTAACGCTCATACTCTTTAAAAAGATCCGTCACAGTAAATATCTGCTCTGAAAGGAAGGGTGGGCTGGGATTACCCAAGTTCTATGTCGAATAAGGCGCTGGCTCTTCCTCTTCAGCAGGCATCAGGTTCAGCTGGCAGTGGGTATGTGAAAACAGACGACTGGCTCCCACCTCCAGAGTTTCTAAATCGGTAGGTCTTTGGTGGGGTCCAATAATTTGCATTTATGACAGGTTCTCAGGAGATGTTAATACTGAAATGGCTGGTCTGGGAGGCAAACTTTAGGAACCACTGGCATTGAGTGTAAGTTTACCTATTTGTCTTCCTGGGTTAAAAATTTTCAGCAATTGGAAATGTTATGGGAATCCTGCAGACTATCTGGTCCTGTTTCTTAGAGAGTTACAACAAAGGATCTAAGAAGCGCTAAAGTTAAAAATATTTTTTTTTTAATTTTGACTCCATATTTCTCCAACTCATTTGATTCAAAACCTTTATTATCATGGGTAATTTACATCTACTTGGATATTCCCTAAAATAGAGTTAAGACATTAATTTCTTAGGACCTGATTGTGAAAACCTCATAGCATGCTGCCTTAAGGAACTGCGTTGTTCATACCATTCTCTCCTCCTTTCGTTTGCTAGGAAGATACATTTAAAGTTTAGGGGAGCGCTAATCCTCCTCATAGAGAAAGTAGAACATGAACTTATCCTTCTGATAGACTAGTAGTTAGAGATGAGTGTGAAGGCAAGCAGGCAGTGTCAAAGGAGAAAATTAGGTTCAGAGAACACAAGACATGAAGAAAAACGTTTGGGTGAAGTGTGGCGGTATACAGGATAGATGGATGGACAAAATCTCAGACCCAATCAGCCTCCTGCGTCAGTCATGTTCAGCACTTACCAAAGACCACTCTAGTACCTTCATGAAGCTTCAATGATTGTTCACAGGTTGTTATAATTTCCAGCTCTGGCCAACTCTCTCTCAGTTTCCCCCCGGTTCAAGTTTTCCTGAAGGAGAAAGTCACTGTTCTCATCCTAGGTATATATTTATAAAGGATCTTTTCAGAGACGTTGTAAGAGAGATATAATCAAGTTGGTTGAAAGAAAACAAAAAGCTTTTGTGGGTTTTCTGATTGAAAGGTGTATATGTATTGAGGGTTTGAGGAAGTATGAACAGGTGAGGTGAAGTCACACTTAACCTAATCCATGTTATTTTCATTAAAGATAATCACAATACAATCAATTAAAAGAATCAGTGCTATAGTCTACCCCCACCACTTTAATTTTATAGTATTTATCCACTAATGTCTCAATGTATGGGACTATGACCCGTTAAGAAAAGGATGCCAAACTTTTGGCTTTACTTACAGCACAGAAAAAGAGGGCAAATGACATCAAAGTTTCTCCATGAGAATGTAACTATTCTTTGGGAAGACGACATAGAACAGACACACTCATCATAAGATGGATTATTTTATCTCAGATATTATGGTTGGTCAGAATTTTTCCTGGTCATCTGCCCTGTGTCCACTGCTCTACTTTTTCCATCTTCAGATCCAAATAAGATCAATAACTTCTAACGAATGGGAATGTTGCCTGGCAGCCTAAAAGAGGTTGGTAACTGTATTGTATTAGTTTTCTATTTCTGCATATCAAATTATCACACATATAGCAGCTTAAAAGAACATGTACTTACTATTTCACATTTCTGTGGCTCGGGAACCTGGGCACAGCTTACCTGGGTCCTCTGTTCAGGATCTCATGAAGGTGAAATCTACTTGTTAGATTGCATTCTCATCAGAGGATCAGCGAGGGAAAGATCATCTTCCAAGATCCCTCTGGTTGGAAGGAGAGAGAGTCCTTCTCATTGGGGAGGGCTAGGTTAGTCTTTTAAGGATTTTCAACTAATTACGTCAGGCCCAACCAAAATGACCTCCTTTTTGATTAGTTCAAAATCAACTGACTCGGAACCTACAGTGCATCTGCAAAAGCCTTTCACCTCTGCTATGTTCTATTGGCTAGAAGTTTGTCCCAGCCACACTTGAAAGGAGGCGAGTATAGGGGTGGAGGACATCAGGGATAGAGATCATAGATTCCATCTTAGTATTTGCCTCTCACAGTAAGTTTAGGTCACGTTATTTTAACGACAAGGAAAACAAGAACTTTAAATCAGCAGTTAACGGAAGGTAGAAACTTTGGAGTGGGCCTAGTGCATCGGTTTTTAAATGCTCCCAGGTGATTCTTTGTTCAATTAGGTGGACACAACTGCTTTTAATCCTCACGAAACAGAAGGAAAGAACTAAAGAGCTTTCCAACAGCACATCTGTTTGTAATCTCATTGGAAGACCCTGAAATAAATGAGTAAGATCGTCTAATTGAACACCTGCAGGAAAAGGGGCTGTTGTAACTTGGGAATCATTTTTACTCACATTTTGGTGAGATCTGGAATATCTAGGTTTAAATTTTTTAGTTAGATAAAATGTTTAACTTAAAAAATGTGGTTTGCTTGCTTGCTTCCTTCCTGGAAAATTCAGCCGGGGCTGAGAGCAATTTAGTGCTGAACTGGTGGGAAGGGTTGTTACCCTGAGCAGAGGAAGAGAGTGTCTGAACAGGGGGTGATGGTGGTGTCCAGGCATGGAGTGTGAGTCTGAGAAAGGTGAGGAGGGGATCTGCACTGGGGTTGTGTCAGAATGGATTTGGTACATACGTAAGAACTGAACCTGTTTACCCTGGTGTATATATTGATGAGGGAGATTTCTAACTGTCAGAAAATCGAGGTATAAATATAGAAAGAAATCTACAATAAACTCTGTGATGACGTTGGATTGGAAGTGGATTATGAATGTGAAATCATATTTGCACACGTGTGTGTGTGTGTGTGTGTGTTTGTGTGTGTGTATCCAGTCTGTCCACTGAAAGAGCTGGAAGAGCCAGGGACCAGTGACATGCCAATAGCAATGAGCTCATTTGATGCATAGGTCTTGGCTTCTAAATACCACTGTCATTGAGAGGAACCATAGCTTCTTGAAGAAGTGGCTGATTCCAGGAATGGGGAAGTGAATGTACAATATGGGCCTGGAACGTCTTATGAAGAAAGTCCTCAAAGAATGCTGGGACATGACAAGAACACAGAACTGAGCTTGAAGAGGGATATTAGGGATGTTGAAATTAGGGATGATTTAAGCGTCAAAATAAATATATAAATTATACAAATAAATGACTAAGTAATGGAGAGAAGACAAATCTTTTGTTTTGGTAGAAAGCCAGGTAATCTATGTAGAAGGAATTAAAAACTCACCATTTGGTAAATATCATCATAATTGATACAAGCAAGAATCATCTATGTTGCCAAAAATACTGGGTGAAATTTTTATGAGAACCAGGATATTTGCATAATCTCAAACTATCTCCCTGTGGACAACAACAAAATGACAATGACAAACAATTAATTGCAAGAGGAAAAACGACGACCTTTTAAGTGGAAAATCATGGCCGACATGACCCTAATCAAGCAGTCAAATAACCATCACTAACATTGGGACAAAGTCCAAGATAGAATTCAATGAAACAAACCACAGCATTCATTGTCTGAATCTAATTTTGAGGAAATATAAGACAAGTTGAGTGCATTTGTACAAAGGACCTCTGCAGAATTGTGTGTTCAACCATCATGATTGTGAAACTCAAGGGAAGAATGAGGAATTAGTCCAGATTAAAGAGAATAAAGAGAAAATGACAACTAAATGCAACTGACAATCCTCATTTAGATATTTCACTATACATTTTATTATTAGACAATTGTAAAACTTGAATGGGTTTGTGCATTAGATAGTGTATTAGTTTGCTAATGCTCCCATAACAAAATACCCCAGAATGGGTGGCTTAAATAACAGAGATTTATGTTCTCACAGTTCTGGAGCCTGGAAGCCCTAGATCAAGGTGTTGACAGGTTAGGTTTCCTCTGAGGCCTCTCTCCTCAGCTTGCAGATGGTTGATCTCTTGCTGCCTCTTCACATGGCTGTCCCTCGGTGTACACAGGCTCCAGGTGTTTCTGTGTGTCCAAATTGTCTCTTCTTATAAGGATGCCAGTCAGATTGGTTTGGGCCCCACCCTAATGGCCTCATTTAACTTAATCACCTGTTTAAAGATCTTGTCTCCAAATACAGTCAAAATCTAAGGTACTAGGGGTTACAAATTCTGAGGGGACACAATTCAGCACATAACAGATGATATTAACAAATAAGTGTTAATTTCCTGATTTTGATGGTGAAATTGTGGTTATGTTAGAGAATGTCCTTGTTTCTAGGAATTGCACACCAAGGCATTTGGAAGTGACAGTATAATAAGTGTTGAACTTACAACTAGTTTACGAAAAAACAAGTTATTTGTGCTCTTCTTTCAAAAAAAAAGTAGGACTAATAAGAGATTAGCTTCTGAGTGGCTATAGAAGAGGCATGATTGTCCCTGTGAGGAAAAGGAGTAAGACAGTGGCAATATTTACAAAGTGATGACTATGTGCTTTTCAAGGTTTAGTTCATGTTGCATACTGTAGGAAAAGTGAATACAGATGGAAAGACTTTCTTGCTCTATGAAAGTTATACAGATAAACAAAATAGAACTCTAAGGAAAAAAGGGGAGACAGAGCTCTAGCTTAGTATAGTCAAGAAAGATGAAAGATTTTTGATGCCTTAGGCACAAAACTTTACATCCACTTCTGACATCTTAAGTGGAGAGCTCGGATAGATAGAGGGAAATGCAATTTGTGGTTAGCTGGGAGTAAACTGGAAACATCAGAGTGGAGAGTAAGTTAAAATAATTTCTGGAGAAGACAGAACTACGTTCAATACTAATCAATAATTAATAGCAGTTGACAGTATATAAAAAGAAGATACCTTATTTTCCTTCACATTGATCCTTTCTCTTTTGAATATTACCAGCATATTTAATTGCATTCAACATGATTAATTGATCAGTGTCCTAGACTGTGTGTGACATTCTTGAGAACATAAGACAAGCTCTCTCAAATAAAGGACTTACCATCTGGTGGTGAAGATTAAAAAATAAAAAAGATGCTCTAGTATTTCTACACAAAGGCAAACAAGGCCCATTTTGCAGCTCTTTATTGAAGAACAAGGTGGGGGTCAGGGGGTGAGAAGTTGTAGCAGTCACCCAGTGAGCCATGATTTCTGTCCTTCATGCATTTTCATAGCTGCAAATATTCTGCCTCCCCTCTTTGGGCCTCCATTCGTCTGACTAACTGCTGCACAGCTGTAAGTACCTAGCAGCATGAGCTCTATTCTGTAGACAATAAGGAGACCTCACAAGTTTTTAAGGAAGGAATTTGCACAATCAGACTTTAATTTGGGGCTCATTCATTATTTCAAACAATGATTTACTGAGTCCCAAGCACAACGGACTTCGCTTCTTTCAGATGGTCTTTCCTGACATCCCAAGAACCTGGGTCGAATGCCTCCTAATAGGTAGTCTAGACCCCTGTACTTAAAACCACTACAACATCCCTATCATTGCGATCTGCTTGCGTATTTGGATTTGCTACTAGCCGAGGTGTCTCACAGGCAGGCACCACGCTTCATTCACTGTTAGATCTGCATCGCTTAACTCAATGCCTTGTACATAGAAGTTTGCAATAACTATTCTATGAATCAAAAAATAAATACTGCTGAAAATAGTTATAACCAAAGAGTTTGTATACTCAGAGACATTTCTTCCACTTGGAACATCACTCATGGATTAGGTGAGATTTGAACTGGTGTTTGAAGTATGGATCTGAGTTGAAAGGACAGAGGAGGAAGAAAAGGGACTCTAGGTTGAGGCAATGGCATTGTGCAAAGACTTCCCAGGGCAAGCTGTGCTGTGAGGATGAGCTACGTTAACTGGATTGAGAGTCTAGTCTACCTGGAATGTATACTTTTTCAGGTATTGTGGTAGATATTTTTGGAATGAAAATTAGGATCTAGGTTGTAGAAGATATAATTATTATGCTTAGAAGTGTAAACCCTATGTTCATCATGAGTGCACTAAAATTTTTAAGCAGGGAACTGGTATTTTCAGAGCTCTGATTAGGGTTCGTTCATTACTTCAATGCCTGTCTTCTGACTATTTCTTCTGTTCCAGTCACTGTGTCAGATTCTAGAGATAACACAGAAGAAAAGCTTTCATGGAAGTGACTCTGATAACAAACGTAAAGATGAGAGAGAGCAAAGGAAATGAGCCAATTGCAATGGTATTGAAATCATCTAATGAGAAGTAATGAGTCCTTTTCTAAGACACTGGCAGTGGAAACCCTGAAGTAATTTTGAGAAGTATAATATAATTTACAGAAAAAATAATTATGTTTTTGTCTATATGACATCAATTGTCCATATCTGGAGAAGGTCTGTGTACTGGGACCAAGTGAAACTTTTTTGGAATGACTTTTGGGCTATCTCAGTTTATAATATTGAATTTCAAATCATCCTGACCTATTCATGTTCAACTAAATGAAGCACATTTTAACAGCATGTGCTTGAAGGGTAGAAGCCATTTAGTCCACGTTTATACAACACCCTATCTATGCAGGTCCTCATCTCTGGAAAGCCAGGGAGAGCTGGGCACCTAAGTCTGAGTCTGGGTTCAGCCGATTACACGGATGGTCTAACTCCAGGAATTGTGGTTTGTGACTGGGACTCAGACATTTAAAAATAGTTCCCCAGTCACTTGCAATCGCAATAGGATCAACTTTCACTGTTTCTTCCTCCCAAAGACAGTGATATTGAAGTAGAACCTTATCCTCATTGGCCTCTTTCCTCTGAATCTTCTGCCAAAGAAATGCATGTGAGATGGGGCAGGGCTGATTAATATTGATCCACTGCCTTCACTGTAGCTCCTTTAACTTACTCAGAGGACCATACCTAATATGTTAGATCATAACATTTCTCTGGCTTCCTGGGTTTGCTGGCCAGCGTAAAAGAGAGCTTTGATTCTTAACTCATTTTGGGCTAACCATGTTCACAGTCTGATCCTAAACTTCACTTCAATTTTCAAAGAGGAAAAACTTTACCAAAACTCTGACCATAAAAATGACTCACTGCTTTATTTCTTTATCCCAGCTCCTAAGAGTGGCTTACAAAATGCAGGACTTTAAAAAATATCGTCTGTGTCTTTAAGCTGGCAAAACTGGCTTTGGATTGGCAGCCACTGGAATTGTAGGCATAATGGCTAGAAGAAGATAACGAGCTTCTGGGGTGACCACCTTGTCTTTCCTGCCTTACTGAAATGACGATGAATGTCCCAGAGTCAGTTGGCCTTCTTTCTCATCCCATTGCAGGTCCAGGGGTCAGAAGTTGCCTTTGTGTTGAGCCACCTTGGAATATTTCCATGGTAACTGATGCATGCTTTAAACTCATTTAAAAATATTTCTTAAATGTTAGCACAACAGTTGCAGTTGAATATTATTAATGCCAATCATTGAGAACAGGTTTATTTAAAAAATGTATGTGGAAAATACAGTATCATTATATTCTAAGCAGTTTTACAATTTTAAAGGTGATAGATTAAGGGTGCAGCTTCAATTGTGTGTGTGTGTTTGCAGCCAAAATAATGCAAAATCATAAGAATCATTGAAAATATGGGGCTGTTAGTTAAAAGAATGGTACACTGAATGATAAAAAATTGTACCACATGTATTTTTTGAATACTGGTCTCATCTTTGTTCATAGTATATTGCTGATTTTTAAAAAGGCTTTGTTTCTAGAATAAACAAAAATACTTCAAAAGAAGGTGTTAGTTTCTATGAAATATTTTTAGTATTAATAAATTAACTGAAGCTTAATAATAAACCACAGTGTGCACTTGCTGAGTAGCTGCTAAATGCTGTGGACTGGTCTCAATGCTTCACATATATGAACTCATTTAATCCCACTGTTATCATAGGAGTTAGGTACGATTATTATCCTGATTTTACAGAGAGGAACACTGAGGCATGGAGATTTAAGCACCATGCCTGAAGTCCCCCGCTTAATAAGTGTCAGAGTAAGAACTGAGTCTCAGCAGTCTGGCACTGGCACCTGTGTTCTTAACCACCGTGCTACGTGCACTGGCTTCTTCGCGCCTAGAAACAGTGGGAATCATGCTTGCCAGCGTGAGATGCCAGAAGCCGGTAGCCAAGTGGCAGAGAGAGTGGGGGAGCATCAGCTGTTGAGGGGCTCAGAAGGACTCAAGCTGCTACCACTTTATAGTGCAAGGGAGTGGAAATGAGACAGGAAGCAGATCTAAGAGGCCTCCGCCTCACTAGAGGTACATTACCAGAAAATTAAGTGCACAGAATTTAATGGAGTGTCCAGAGTAAATTCACTTCTAATGAGATCAAAATACGTTTTCTAATATTGAATGATGAAAACAAACCCCTTCATTAAGTTATCTCCTCAGTTTCCTGTTAGAGGATATTCTCAGGTCACAGTCACCTTTAAAGAGGTTAGATCACTGTCATGGTGGCTCAAAGTGGAGAATATGTGATAGGTTGTGCTGTGGCCTGAATGTTTGTGTCCCCTCAGAATTCATAAACACAAATTCTAATGACTGATGTGACGGTTTTAGTAGGTGGCGCCTTTGGGAGGTGCTTAAGTCATGAGGGTGGAACCATCACGAATAGGATTAGTGCCTTATAACAGAGGCTCCAGAGAGATCCCTTGCCCCTTCTGCCATGTGAGGACACAACGAGAAATCTCTGACCTGGAAGAGGGTCCTCACCCTACCATGCTGGCACCCTCACCTCGGACTTCTGGCCTCCGGAACTGCAAGAAATAAATTTTTGCTGTTTATACGCTACTCAATCTGTGATATTTTGTTAGAGGAGCCTGAACAGACTAAGATGGGCTATTTTTTGAATCACAAAATATTTTCAAAGGGGTAATAAGCCTGAAAACTTGGTATTTCCTCTTTCCAGACCTTATTTAGTTTTAAACTTCTAATTATTCTCAGTGTAACTTTATATTAAATTCTCCTTATTTCTTCCTTCATCTAGTCTCTCTTGACCTTTCTTGATCTTCCAGAAATTTCCCCCACTCAGGGCTGATATTCAACAGGAATGCACCTGCATTCCTGACAGACATTCTCATTGTCAGGACCCATGCCATTTCTATGGTTAATTATATTCATTATCATCCCTGCTGATGCCACGAACATTGTCTTTGTCTTACCCATGGCTTGTCCTCTTACTTCTTCTCAAGAATTCTCACTATCCAGAAATGTGGAACATGAAGGGCAATGCCAGGGGGTGAGGAAGAATGTCAGCTACATTTCCATCTCCTAATCAATGCGGAACTGCAAATCTCACCCTTTCTCTGAATATAGCCATGAGCATCAATGCGAAAAAAATATCATCCCAGAGCTGTTATGATCAAGGGCCAAGGACTGATTCTGGTGTGAAAAGTGTGCCTCACTGCTGAACGTTCAGAGAAGCATGGATCTTTAATGGATATTTGGGGTAAAAGAGGGGCAAGTAAGTGTAAGTCTCCCTAAGCAGGGAGTGTTGTCTGCTATGTGCAAGGTGCCACAGGGAGTGCAGTGTGGTTGGAATAGTGTGAGGAGACAAGCCTTTGGAGATAAGATAGAGAGGAAGGAGGGGCTGGGCCAACCAAAACTCTGTTGGGCTTTTGTTCTAAGAGAGAAGGGGAGCAGGAGGAGATGTGAGATGAACCAAATTACATATTGAGAAAGTCTTTCTGATCTGTGTGTTGAGAAAAGGGTGGGAAGGTAGAGAGGAATCTGAGAGACGGCAGTCAGGAGGCCATTGCAACTCCCCTAGTGACAGATCACGCTCCCTCCTGCTGGGGGGGAATAGTAGAGGTATCCAGAGTGGTCAACTTCTTAATATATTTTCACCTTAGTGACAGTAAACTTTCCAGAAAAATTTGTTTTTGGGCCTGAGAGAAAAGATGGAACCAATAATGAATCCAATTATTTTGGGTTTTTTGGCTTGAGCAATTGGAAGAATTGATTTGCTATCAACTGAGAGACAGAAAACTCTAGTGGCACATGCTTTGGGGAAAGATTACTAGTTCAGTTTTTACAGATAATATTTGAGATGTATATTAGACTTGCAAGTGGGGATGTCAAGGAGGTAGTCTGTGATGTGACAGAGAGAGGTCTAAGTTGCAGACATAAAATTTGGGAGTTTTTTGTCATATAGATGATATTTATAGCCCTGAGAATACCAAGGGAATGTGTATTGACAGAGAACAAACGAGGATAAAGACTCAATTCCTGGCACACCAACGTGGATGGCTGAAAAGAGGAGGAATCAGTAGAAGAACCAAAGAAGGAACAGTCAGTGAATTATAAGTGGCATCCGAAATATGTGGAGTTCTGGAAAACAGGAGACTAATTGAGTATTGATGAGGAAGGAGTGATCAGCTGTGTGACTTCCGCTGAGGAATCAGGTAGGATGAAGACAGAACATTGACCTTTGGATTTAGCAACACAAAGGGTATGGGTGACATTTACTTGGTAGTTTCATGGAGAAATGAGTGTAAAAGTTGGACGGGAGTGGATTAAGTAGAGAATAGAAGAAGAATCGAAGAAAACGAGTATAGCAACTCTGGAGGTATTTTACTGCAAAGGGGAGGAGTGAAATGAGGATGTTGCTCTTAGGGGAAGAAATATATATATATTTGATGTTTGTATGCTGAAGGACATCAATCAGGGAAGAGATTGTACAGAAGTCAAGAATAAGAATGCCAAACACTCCTCTCCTCCTCTCCTTTCTCTATATTGTATTCCTTATATATTCCTTATATGGGTTTGGGAATAACTAGGTTATACTCTGAATACAGCTGTTTGATGGAGGGTATTGGATAAGGTCACATTCCTGTAGGGGTGATGTGTTTGAGGAAACTGCATGCTAGTGACTATGAGAGAAATCACTTGAGGAATGCCAGCTGGCCAATCACACACATCCCAACAGGGTGGCACTATTTTGGTGAATTCATTACAGCCTAACTGTCAGAATTGGATTCATGCTAATGAAGCTCACAGAGAACACAAGTTTATTTATTTAAATTAGGTACATTCTCTTCTGACTAATGCTAGAGACATTACCACGTTTGCTTTTAGTCCCTTCCTTTTTTAGTCTATCTCCCTTCTCTTCATATATTCGTCAAGCTCTTTGAACACAGTTAAATGTATTTATTTTAATATGTGTTTCCTTAGTTACAGTCAAATCCAGTCATGCCTCCCTAAGAGCATTCTTAGGTCACTTTGATCAGATTACTGCGCATAGAGAATGTCTCAAATCAAATGATTTAGACAAATGTGGTGATGATTAAGCTTGTTCTACATTTTGAAGCTCCCTAGTTAATTTATCACAGGCTAACTTTTACTACAGCACTGGAGGAACTTTGTGGATATCTGGTATGCTACTCATGGGTAGTGGTTGGGTTCTTCTTTAAAAGTATGGCCGTTCTAGATGGTAATCCTCCAGGAAACAGACAAGACCTTCAGAAAAGCCAGAGACTGATAATTTCCATCTCTCTAGAGTCCCCTTTCACATGTGTACGGCGGACATTTAGCATGTGCTCCCAGGGAAGAAGTAATAAATGACACCTGTTAAATAACAGTCACCCAAGAAGTAGCATTATCTATAAATTTGCTATTTAGTTATGAGAAAAATTAGCTTAGCGAAATAAACTAAAAAGTCCAAAAGTACATAATCTAGTGTAGATGTGGTGACTCCATGATGCCATCATACCACAGGCGATCTTCTCCTGAATCATTCATTCTTTGCAAGTGACTTCCATCCTCTAGACTACCTCATTGTCATTTGTAGTCACTGTGGCTCCACCCATCAATTCTTTGTGAAGGGTAGAAGAGCCTTAGAATCCTGCCAGCTGAATTCAGGTTCCGAGAAGCCTCACCCAAAACTTCCCCTCACATCTCATTGGTCACAACTTATTTCTGCTAAAAAAGCTAAAAGCATAGGAGTTAGTAGCTGGACACAATGCGACCCCAACAAAATTAGGGTTTTGGTATTA
Source organism: Equus quagga (assembly GCF_021613505.1). Taxonomy (NCBI): domain Eukaryota; kingdom Metazoa; phylum Chordata; class Mammalia; order Perissodactyla; family Equidae; genus Equus; species Equus quagga. The sequence continues at coordinate 3,918,253 of NC_060281.1, forward strand.
AGGAAGAAGAAAAAAATGGATTGGGGTGGACAATAAATTTTGAGCACTCCAGGAGGCTATTTCTTAGAAATCTGATAATCTGTTCATTAGTGCCTTAATTTTATTTCAGTTTCTCATGCCTGAGATTTTGTTTTTACTTAAATGTTTCTGATTGGTCTCTGCTATTGTTATATTTAACTAGATTTTTAAGAGTGTTGCGCCAAATATTGATGGGTGATCTTCAGACACATTGTTTACAAACAGAGCTGGTTTTCTTCTTTATTGCTTTGAAAATCATTTTTCCAGGCCTATTCTGTTAATAACTGTTTCCCTAACCTTACCCTGTGCTTTTGGCAAAATAAATCATTTATTTCATACATAGTCTTCCATACAGTGATTTTCTCCTCATTATGCTAAAGGCTATTACCACAATAGATTTGTTGAATTTCTGTGTAATCTATCTTGCCAAAGCTCAAGTGATTTATAATATTTTAATAATTATTATTAATTTGGTCCTCAGGTTTTTTTTCTTTACAATCATTTTCAAATGTAAGGAGATAAAATTTCTACTTACACAATTCTCGAAATCATGTTTTCTTTCTAATTTTCCTGTTTTAGATAGTCTTTTGTTCATGATGATAGCTATTCTATGAGGGTGTGATTCTTTTGTCTTTCTATTATATTAAAGCCAAATAATAAACATTTATAAACATGCCCATCTCTACAGGAACTTAAAATCCAATCAGACCAACTTTTTAAAAGTAATTAATATATCCTTACTGAATACCTGCTCTGTTTCAGCATAATAGTACATTACAGACATACAAACATTGATAGAAATAGTCCTGATTTAATGACAAAATATGTAAGCAAATAAACACAATGCAGTGTGATGAGTGTAACAGGGGCATCAGCCAGAATGATCCAATGTCAGAATGAGCTCTGTTTGGAAGAATTAATGCAATCATTCTCAACACTCTCACTCCCTCAGAATCAACCTCAGGGATGGAAAAAATAGATACCCGGGCCTCACTCCTAGAGATCTAGAGATTTCTCAAATGATTCTAGAGAATAGATAGGTGGGGACAAATAAGGTGGATTAAGGAAAGGGATACATGTGCTGATTTTTGAGAGTGGGGCAGGAGTTTTCCCAGAAGAGAGCCTATTAGGCAATATAATAGCAAGTGCCTTTGCCAACCAAGGCGCTGTAAGTGTGTCAGTGAAAGAGGAATCACAGAGAACAGAAGAGTTGATATGAGCAGGTTTTAGAAGAGGGCAGGATTAAAAGCACTCTTGTTTTGCCAACATGAGAGTTTGAAATTATTCCACAGGCAGCATTTATCCAATTGTGTTCATAAGCATTTACTATCCCTTCCCTCTCTGCCCTGGATTTTATGAACAAGTAGGTTTGGGAAATGCTGAATGCTATTCCATCTCCTCGGATGTTAAAAATGCCTATAACATTAAAGTACTCCAAGAAGTCTACAGTAATGAAAACAGTTACAGCCACAGTTTCCTATGCTTATTTGTCCCAGGAACTTTTGTTTCTCTCCTCTAATCCCAGTTTGGATTTCAATTAATGTTCTGTGGAACACAACATGGAAGATGCTGTTATGGACTATGTAGAAAGTTTTGAATATGGCAGCAAATCCATGTACTTTGTGTGTTTCAAAATCCATTTTAGTAGTTAAATTAAGTTGGGAACTTGGCAAGACTGGAGGCCTGAAACCAGTTATGAGGCTAATGCACCAGTCCAAAAAGGGGATCATGAGTTCTTGAGCAAAGCAATGTTAATGGAGGAAAAGAGAAAATAATGGATTTGAGGGATATTGAAAAGACAGAATGAAAGGATTTATGGATAATGAAATAGGAGTTATTTGTGTACAGGTAATAGAGTCCAGATTACTGCAGAAGACAATAGGGGATATTTACATGGGACTGCTTACATAGCCAAATGAGATCATGAAAGCCTGGTGAAAGATGCGTTATTCTGAAATGGAGAAAGACAAATGTCTGTTAGTAGTGAAACAGTGAAAATGCAAAGCAAGTGTTTTACTTGAAATAAAATTAGTTCTCTTATAAGAACGCTTGATTTTAATAGAATTCAGTAAGAAAAGTACAATTTTTGACATGCATGTGTTTTATAAATGTCTCGGGAACATATGTATTTTGTCAGTCGGGTAATACAGCAGGTCAAGATTGAGAAAATCATGTAAACTGTCAATCTGAACAAAGAAGATCCGGCAGAAATGCAATCTGAGAAATAGCATGCTGATGGTGTACTATGAGCCAGAAAATGACAGTGTGGTATATTTCGGCAGCAGGTGTGATGGAGAGTGCAGAAGCAAGTCTTTATTGGTTAGCTCTATTTTTAGTTCCTTAATGGACTACATTTTGTCTAAACTTGCAGTATTTGAAGGACAAAGGATTCATGAATCTTAAAACTTTATTTTTAGTTACTCTTCCATTTCTTTCATTTTTTATTTTTTCTTAAGATCAAATTGTCTCAGTTTGGGTACCATTACCAAAAGTTCTTCATCAATCTTGATGACGATTAGATGTTTCTACCACACTATTGAGCAAAGAATTTGGGGAATTGGTGATTGCCATTAAAAATACAGTGTTTCATATTTTTGTATAAGGATCATAATTAAGTCAAACTAACCATTTATATGTGGTGAGTAGGCCTTTGAGCTATTATTGTATTTATTACAATAAAGACTGCAAGAGCATTTACATGTCACAGTTGAAATAATGTAAGAAGATTAAGTCAAGATTTATAATCTCTCCAAATACTATGAGAATATCATAAACCTTAGACTAAAGCAAAATTTAGTTAATATCTACCCTAAATAATTTAAGTGTAAAATACTCAACTCCAATCAAATATTAAAAAATTAAGCACTCACACATAATGGTATGAACATATTGAAGAAGAATGAGTGTTCTAATAGGAATATATTTGGCTATCTAATGACTACATGGCAATGTGTGGCAGTGTGTGTGAAATCGTGAGCATTCTATTCCATTTCTCCTTTCTTGCTTTTCTGTTATCATAAGGAGAAACAGACAGTTCCTCTCTAAGGAAGAAGAGGCCCATCTGCTTCTCATTTTGACTCTCTTTATGCTTGGAAGTTTTAAACTAATTTTCAGACCATTTGTACAGATGATATGAAAGAACTTTAATTTTTAAACTTGGCACTGAAGAAGACAGCTAAAAATCGTGATCTCAACTTATTTATTTTTGTTAAAATATTTGATATTGCATCATCAATTTGTTTCTCTTCCAACTGAGATTAATATCGACTTTAGAGCTTTCCACCATCATAAATACAATAGAAAATGGCAGATAAGGACAAAATTTATATATTTTGAGGTCAATATACTGCTAAGTTGCATCTATCTTCATGGATCCCTTAGTAATGGCATGAACCTCCTTTTCCCTCCAAACAAACATCCATATCATCTTTAAATAGATTCCATGTATCCCCAATTATACAGTCAGCTCTTTCTACACACATATTGTTTTACTTTTCCTTGACCAACTGATTATCCAGGGATAAAAGTAATACCTGCTGATAAAAAAGATTAATTTACTTTTTGCTCAGGAATTAGGCTGTCAAAAAAACTAAAACCATTATTATTAATTTAATAAGTATGCTTAAGAGCTTTAGTTAAATCTGTTTAAACGGACAGTTACACTTGACATGAACAAAATAGACACAGCGTTTTGATTCCTGCCATGCACTGTTCTAGTCAGCATCCCAGTTGATAAGATTTAAGTGTATTACTTTCTTTTGAGGTTGGAAGAAATCTGCAGGAGAGGTTTTGGAGGACTATCTGTTAAAACTGAAATTTTAATCATTCTGCTTAGTTCAACAAAAGAATAACAGAAAATGAAATAATCCACAGAATCCATCTTCTTACCTACTTCCTCAATTGAATTAAATGTCAATTGGACCACAGGTAAAAACTTTCCATAGTTTATAGCATCAGGGATGGTGAGGGTTGTAATATGTTCAAAGTAAGCTGTTGTAAGGAGTAGTCACCATCATCTACAGTTCTCAGGAAGGTTTTCTGCCCAGCTCCATCCCTTGATTCATAATATATATTGGGGAATGGAGTGAGAAACATGCCATACAGAAGATGCTTGTGTGGGTTGTGAAGGGGAAATAAATCTGAGTTCAGTGAAGTTGTGTGAGAGGGGGGAACCAAAGCCTGGACTCTATGCACAGTATTCCTGCAGATTCTCCATAGATGTGAGGTGGGGAGGTTTTGCATTCTAAAATCATCCAGAGATTCTCCGTGTCTCAGTGTTCTACGGCTCTAATATTACACGAGGAAATGTGTTTCCTGGTCACTAAACTTCTTACTACAACTAGGTAGTAACTGTATTTGTCTTGTTTTTCAGATATTCCTAGAAGTACTGGGAGGGGAAAAACTGTGCCAGTGCTCAAAATGTGTCACTTAATTTGTTTGTTAAACAAAAATAAGATAAATCACTAATAAATGATTGCACAGATTATGCATTACTTACAGAATGTGCAGATATATTCCCAGGTAGGGCTTTGCTAAGTATACATGTCATTAATGTCCACAGGTTTGGTCCCATGGTGGATAAAGCAAGTGTAACTCTCTCAGTGAAGGAGGGTCTGTGTTACTTATAGTCACAAATACTAGCCCAAAAGACCATTGAATAACATTTCTTATAATACCCCATGTTTTTATGGAATGTTTACAGATCTGAAGCAATTTATATAAAGGAAAATTATAAACCGTGTCTGAATTCTCCAATTGATATCTTGCTCTGGTGCATTCTGCAATGGTGGGAACTTGTCCAGATATGCTGAACACTCTTTACCTACCAAGCAGTCAGAGAAATGATTGGCTGTCCTTGAAACAAGCTGCCCAAGCTCAAGCTCATTGAAGGCCATGACAGAAGTGCTATTCGGGGTTACAAAGGATCTGGCCATAATCCCCATAGTCCTAGCTGCCCAAGGATTTCCCATGGAGCCCTAGGCCAGTCACAACCTCTAGCAGTCCTGGGAGAGGATTGGTGACTTCTGCAATTCCTTGTGGTCTGAATATTTTGGAACTAATGACACTAGATGTGGTATGCAGAGTACTAGCCTCCCACATAGATGTCTACATCCTAATCCAAAGAGCCTGGTGATACAATAGTTACATGGCAAAATGGAATTCGGGTTACAGTTGGAATTAAACCTGCTAACCATTTGTCTTAACACTGGGAAATTATCCTGGATTTTCTGAGTGGACCTAGTATAATCATAAGTGTCGTTAAAAATGGAAAGGAGAATTGGAAGAGAGAAAAAGAGAGATAGTAGCGTGAGAATGACTAGGCCTGATACTGCTGGCCTCCAAGATAGAAGGGGTCATGAGCCAGCTAAAGAAATTGGTGGCTTTTTTGAAGCCAGAAAAGGCAAGAAAACTGTTCCTCTCTAGAGACTCCAGAAAAGAACAAATGCTTCATTGCAGCCTGGTGAGACTTATGTTAGAGTTCTGGCCTTCAGAACTGTAAAATAATAATTCATGTTAAACCACGAAATTTGTGGTAATCTGGTATGGTGACAATGGAAAACTATACATATTTTGGCGCCTGGAATTGGAGTGCTGCTGTAATAAATGCCTAGAAATGTGGACGTGGCTTTGTAATTGGGCAATGGGCAGAGGCTAGAAAGATTTTTAAAGCATGATAGAGAAAGCTTAGATTGCCTTGAGCAGACTGTTAGTAGACATACGGATGTTAATAACTGCTAGCGAGGACTCAGGAGGAAGTGAAAAGTATGGTAGAGAAACATTTGTTGCCTTAGAAATATCTAAGTTGTCGTTAACAGACTGTTGGTAAGTGATGTTGAAGGTGCTGTTGACCAAGGCTTGGAAGGAAATGAAGAATATCTTATTGGAAACTGGAGGAAAGGAGATCCTTGTTACATAGTTGCAGAATCTTAGCACAATTGTACCCTGCAGTTATGTGGAAAGTAGTATTTATGAATGATGAAACTGGACATTAACTGAGGAGATTTCCAAGTAAAGTGTTGAAGGTGCAGCTTAGTTTCTTTTTGATGCTTAGAGTAAAATGCAAGATAAAAGAGAGAAATTAAGGGAAGGATTGTTAAACACAAAGCAACCATACTGGATGATTTGGGAAAACCTCAGCATATCCAGATTGCAAACAATGCTAAAATGAAGAGATTGACTGTTCGGAAAGTGGGCTCTTGGAAAAAAGCCAAGTGTGTGGCTGGGCAACACTTAGCGGATCCCTCAGGAAGATTGGAAGTTTAGAGTGTGCTTTTGCACTTAATGTCAGATAACATTAAGTGTGTGGCTCAGATCCCCACAGCCATACCAGGAGAAGCCCAAATTAGAGATGAGATCATCTATGAAAGACCTTTGGAGGGCCCTCTTGTCTAATGAAGTGAATGCCATGGCATACACAGGTATGTGAAGGTTCTGTCAATCAGCAGAATGGCATATACTTGGTACCCCAACCTTCCCAGCAAGCACCACATAGTGTTACAGAGAACGGTCTTGGGAGCTTCCTAAACTGCAGGGCTCATTTTGAGGCTGCCACTCACTGTTGATGCTGCCTCTGGTCCTTCTTCGATCTTTGAAGCTTCACATTTGAGAAATGAGTTACAGTACATATGGCCAATCTTACGCTTGCTTTATTAAAATGCTGTAAAGATCAATATGGCAGGAGCTCGCAAAGTGGTCCTGGACACTAGAGCTCATCACATATTCTGAGAGCAGGCTATCTCCCCATCCTAAGCACGTTTCATCCCTCTGGAGGACTTCTGATGGATTTTATGTTTGGCAACAAAGGGTGATTTTCACATGGTAATGATGAAATCTTTCTCTGATTTCTGTCATTTCCTCTTTAATCAGTGGGAGAGTGATGGAATTTTACATTTTGTAAGAATTAAGCATGCTGTCTTTGAGGGATTTGTGAAACTAAATATATTCACAACTCAATTTTACTTTTATGAGTTTGAATTCATACTCCCAAACAGAAAATCTAGTCCTCATAGCCACTCTTCCTACTGAACTTGAAGGCGTATTATAAATAAGTTTTCAATGCAGACACATCCCAAGGGCATTGCCTGTGGTTTCCCTGGTCTTCTTCGAATATAATCTGACCTCATGGGAAACAGAGAAGTATCTATATAATAGTTAAAGGAAATTAATCTAATATGACTAAGACGATATAGACAGTTATCATGATATTTTGAGTGTAGCTAGTAACTCCTAAAGATCAAAATAAGACTTTTATTTATAAAAAAGAATTGAGAGGCTGGCCCCGTGGCTGAGTGGTAAGTTCTCGTGCTCCGCTTCAGCTGCCCAGGTTCCGCTGGTTCGGATCCTGGGTGCGGACATGGCACCACTCATCAGGCCATGTTGAGGTGGCGTCCCACATGCCACAACTAGAAGGACTCATGACTAGAATATACAAATTTGTACTGGGGGGATTTGGGGAGAAAGAGCAGAAAAAAAAAAGATTGGCAACAGTTGTTAGCTCAGGTGCCAATCTTTTAAAAAAATTTAAAATAAAATGAATAAAAAAAGAATTGAAAAGATTTTTGTCACATTAATTTTGGTAAAATTTTTTTTCGCTATGGGTAATTGAATAAATCTCAGTATCTCCTAGCAATGATAGATTGTAATTCCTATATCAAGGCAGTATTTTTGAAATATACTGGTTACCTTTCCCTGATGTTTAGACTTAACTCCTCTCATAAGGCTCTTGCCTATTGTAAACTTTATAAAGAATAGATGAGACTGCAAGTGCTTGTTATACGATTTTTTATTGATATATTATTAAATACACAAAACTTGGAAAGTAAAGTATATGTTATCAATTTATGAAAGCTAGAGTCTATTTCATGCTTCTAGCCTCTGTTGTCATTTCTACCAGAACTGAAGATACGGTTTTCCTTCCCTTGGGTGTGTAGGGCTGCTGCTAGAAAGGGGTGTTTTGGAAAAAACGGAAGGTGCCAGGTTTTCATAGAGCCTTGAAACGATGTGGCTGTTTTACGGAGGAGCAGTTTGGATGCACTAGACTTTTCAGCAACCTGATAAACCCTGCTGGGCCATCATTCCCTATGTCTGGAGACGACAGAAACTATTTCTGCTGGTCTTAGCGCCTTCTGGTATCTGCACGTACAAATGGAATGGAGATCCCGTCACGCTAAAAAAATCCCTGTCTGCCTGCACTCCATTTATTTTCTTGAGTTCCTTCTTAAACTCTCATGGGCTTGGAAACCTCAACTAGGATTGAGTTTCTTAAGGTCCAAGATACAAACATAGACTGAAGCCAAAGCAAATTATATTCCATGGAACCTGTTCATAGCCCTTAACTGATTGGTGCTTAGGACGTTAGTTTTTGACCTTTAGGATCTCGTTTCAGCTAGGAGCACGCAAACACCATCGTAAACAGCAGGGTAATAGCTAGTTCTGGACGGCAAATTATGAGAGATTTATTTCATAACGGCAAAGGTTGAAATTAAAATGTCCCATATTGTTCTAAAAATGACAAGATACAGCACAATTATTATAATATAGAGAATGTTCTGATATTGAAATACATCTTTTAAAAGGCAACCCTCAGTTTTTGTAAAGCCATTTGAATCTCTGGGGACACTGAAGAACGTTGACAGATAGTCCCCTGATAGAGGAAGAGTGTATTACACTATAATTTTCTTGAGAGAGGAGTACAGTATGGAATGTGAATCAATATATTTAGTTTCAAAGGCTTGATGTAAGAATTTCATCAATTTTCTATTTTCACAGAAATAAACACTGAATGCAACAGCAGTAAAACCCTATTCTGTTAATTTTCCTAACAATCACATAGAATAGTTATTGCTACTTTCTTTTCACAGTTTAGGAAACCAAGCTTCGGAGAGGTTAGATTCCACAAAATCACATGGCTTCAACGTATTCTATTTGAATTCCAGGCCACCAGCTGCCTCCCCTTCTAGTGGAGGCTGGTAAGAAACAACCGAAGGGCAGACACACTCGCAGTGCCAGTTGTAATTCATGCCTCCAGACTTCTCCCAGGTAAAACATGCACTTTTAAAAGGCTGCAGGTTCTCACTAATTGAGTTGCCTCTTTAAAAATCTTATTAATTTAGTGTACTGCTTATCTCATTCCAATCCTGTGACATTTCCACCACACCCAAGTGTCAGGACATAACTATACAAGCATTGTGTGATTTCCCCAACTCTGAAAATACCTGTATATAAAATTGACAATTTCCTTTTAGCAAAAATTATATTTTATTGATTCCAAATTTTAACCTATTTTAATTTTAATAGATTTTTCTGCACATTGCGTGTTATATATGGCTTTAAGTGATAACCTTCAAGGCACTTTACTAAAATCCATTTATTTCTACAATAATCTTACACCAAAATAAAACATTCCTATTTGCAGAGAAAAAATAAAATCCATAAAAAGAATGCTCATAGGTGACTTGGTTTAAATTATGTGATTGATAAATAGAACAGCCCTGTGAGCTCCCTGTGGCTTACAATTGTCTTCATTCTGTTGTCCGAGCTCTAAGCTGCCTCCTTGTGTTTCTGGAATGGTACTTTCAGGTATGGTTCAAGTTGAGACAGTGATGGGCTTCAGGCACGCCTCTCTGTTCTGTAGCCACACGGTGGAGGCCTCCTGGGGCCTGCAAAACCCTGGGCTGCAGGACATCTCTATACCCAGAGGCCCTTTAAAGGGGTATTGAATGGGTACTTCTGCTTCAGTACCAGGGTCTGGATCACTGGAGGCAAGGCCAGCATGATTATTACCATCTGTGGTAACTTTGGAGCCACCTGAGCACCTGTCTGTACTTTAGTTTCTGAAAGAGTCTTGAGCAGCTGCAAGCAAGGGAGTGTGTGTGTGTATTGAGGCATTGCTAAGTCAGGTCTCAAAAACTGGAGCTTGGGAGCCAGTGGTGTCCTAATTAAAATAATTTACAGAAAATGATAAGCCCACAACATTCTTCGTTGAACACAGTTAGGGAATGGAAACTCTTGAGATACATATAGCTAATCCAATAAATATATCTAGTTGATTTTAGGCAGAAAATATGCAAATAGCATTTTTGTTCTTTATCTACTGCTTTTCCCCCCACTCTGATTCTAAGTTCTATTTAAAAAACTAAATTAAACATTTATGGGTAATGAAGTACAAGCTATGAGACAGAATCAGATAACATTTGTCCAGATGCAGCTTTAAAACCAAAAGCGTTTAGAATTTTTTCCATCAGTAATTTTAATCTTATGTTTAAAAATTTGTTCATACGTTCGAGACTGTTAGATTTCCCCTCAATATTCAAATTCATTCGTTTACATTTTGAATCTTACTAATACTTAAGGCCCATTATGGATTAAGAAATTGGCAGGAAAAGTGATAAGAAAATAGAACCTGATCTTGAAATGTTAATTATATTTTTATTTTATCCCTATCTTAAGGCCTTATTTCTAAGTAATATTAACAAATAAGATGAATAATGTTTTAGACTTAACACACTTTTAATTTGATAATAAAAACATTGTATCATTTATAATTTAATTAGAAAAAAGTTGTTTTTAGTACTCAGGTTAAGAAAAAATAATCAGTTTTTGGATTTTGGCTTCTACTTTTGTGATGATAAAATATACTTTGATATGACACCATGCTAATAAACTAAAACTCTAAAATCTCTGATATTATGTAATCATGAATTAAAAGCATCATTTGCATTAATGTCAAATTACATAATTAAATATAATTATAATTATATGATTATTCCATACTTAGTATATGTCTATTTACTCACCGTAAAGTTTACACACGTCAAACATCACTTTTTCAAATGCTATATTTGGTGAATAGTGAATAAATCATATTATTTTTTCTTTAGTCATCATGTGGTACATTACATCCCCAGAAATTATTTATCTTATAACTGGAAGTTTGTACATTTAAATTATTTATATTATTTTAAAATAATATGTAAAGTAGCTTTGTAAAAACATTATTTCTACTTTTATTTGATCAACATGATAATATTCTGCTCATTTGTGGAAAGTTGGTATGTAAGGCAGTCAATTGCACAAAGAAACAATTTTAGATTTTAGGGCTTTCTGCATGATTAAGAAGCCTTCTTCTCTTATGTTAAAGAATCATATTGCAAACCTTTTACATTCCCAGTGATAAGTAGGTGCTTTCTCTTTCCTGTGCCTGAGAATCCAAGGGTTTCCTTTGGTAACAGAGAAAGTGTAAAAAACTCTTTCTAGCTGCATCTCTACATTAGAGTTAATGGAGGCAATATGCATGGAGAATTTTTTTGTGTTTATTTTCTCCTAACTGGCCAATAAGTAGAGAATGATTAAATAAATTGCAGTGCATTGATACAATTGAAAATATTTAATTACTTGGCGTTACAATATTTTCAAAGGTTACTCGTTACCTGGAAAATGGTTATTGTGTAATATTCAATGAGAAACAAAGCAAGTGTGATCTACCATTATTCAGCTCAACAATATTTAGTGGACCGCGGCTCTGCTGTCTGCAGAGATTCTCCTTTTGTTCCGTGGGTGGGTCACACTCCCTTCTACCCAGCTCCTCCTGCATTGATGAACGTCCAGTGTATTTCCAAATGGCTTACTATAAAAAGTGCTGAGAGAGAATCTTGGTATAGATGGCTTTACATATCTACGTAATTATTTCTTTCAGATATATTTCTTGAAGTGGAGGTGTAGGCAAAATGAATAGGTGCATTTTAATTTCCTGAGTTGATTTGTAATTCAAATATTCAAGGCACTTTACCCATTGAAATCATAGTAACTTTAATTCTACCATAACCTTATGTAAAAAAATTCTGTTTCACATTTCATAAAGGAAACAGTGGGAACATTCAAAAAAATATGGAAAATATATAATTGATTTAAAAAATTTTAGTGTGATACAATCTATTTAGATATGTTCAAATATTTTTTCAGTCTAATTTTTTCAGCTATAAAATAATGCCCCTCTTGTAAGAATTTGTTTTAAATACAGAAAATTTAAAGAAGTAAAACCAGTAATAATTTTATAACCTAAAGAAGCACTCTTTACGTTTCAATGTATTTTCCCCTTGGAAAAAAATATTATACATATATATATATATATATATGAATCCTATGCATTATTTACATAATTGTATTGTTTTTAATTTGACTATAAATATTTATATTTTTTCATGTTGTTGTAAATCCTTTAATGACATGTTTAGTATTTTATTAAGCAGACGTGCTAGTTTGCTTACCCATTCTCATAATGATACACACTGAAATTATTTATAGTTTTTCACTAAGGGGCCATAAGATCGGGTTAAACTGTATTTACACATTTAAAGCTTTTAGCAAAACTGCCAAGCGGCTTTCCAGCTAGGTTGTACCAGGGAAGCTTCCCAACTGTAGTTTCTAGGATTGAAAGTTTTGCCAAATCCTGTCCAAATATTTTTAAATAGATGCAAGCCTTCATGTATTGCTGGCGTGTCTTGTCTGACTTTAACAAGTTGTCTGTTCTCATAGTGCTCAATCATTCTCAGGAGAGATTTTCACTTTTATGAATATCTTTTTTTTCTTAAAGAACTTTCCATTTATTGTCTCCATCTTTCCTCAGTGGCTGTTAACTTAATTTTCCTTGCTGGACCCTCTTCCTTTGGTTGATATCTAAATGTCTGAAAATTACAAGCTTCAGTTTTTGCCCCTTTTCTTTTAAGTGTTAATATTTTCTCTTGAGACGGAGTCCCATGTCTAGTGCTATCATATCCCCTAAGCTTCAGATTCACCTACATAGTTACCACCCAACCTTCTTGAGGATCCCAAACTGAACATATTCAGAGCAAAATTCTTAATTATCAGTTTTTCCCATTTTAGCTAACAACACTACCAATTGTCAATCTGAAGCCTGGAAGTCATCCCTGATTTCCCACACATCAAATCCATTGGCACAACATGTTGGTTTTACTTTCACTATGAATCCAAAATTTGGTTTACATTAGATCATCTTGACTTTTAACCTTTTAGTCCCTGTTAACTTCAAGAGCCTCCTAGGAACTAATTTACGCCCCATCCCAGGTCTTTCCACACAGCCATGAGAGTGAATTTTAGAGAAAAAAATCTAAAGCCATAACAAGCATATATGTAGATTTATAAACATGAGTGTGCATATGTGTGTGTCTTAAATAGCCCTGCATGATCTGATCTTACCTGTGTCTCCAAATTAATCTCATATTACTCTCACTCAAGTTTAAAATACTCCATGCATACTGGCCTTTTTGTGTAATTCCACAAGCCAGGCTAATTTCTCACTAAGAACCTTCTATTTCCTATCTCTCTGCCTGAAACTCTCTCCCTAACATTTTCACTTGGCTGGATACCTTTTTTTATCATTCAAGTCTCTGTTAGAATGTTAATTTCTCAAATACACTTTCCAGATGAAATCTTCGAAATAGTATCATAGAGGCAGGCCATCTCATGCTGCGTTATCGTCTATCTAACTCTTCCACTCTATTAAATTTACCTAATGATGAATGTGTTAACTAGCATACTTTTGAAATATCTCAGAATATATCACCTTATCAATAACATACATCCTTTATTGCCTCCTATTGCCACTTCCTTCATAAGCCAGTCTCTGGACCCAGGAGAAAATTGTGCTGGTAAACCATAGATACTCATGAGGCCAGCGTGACTTCAGTCACTTATCCCTCATGATTTCTTAACCTAGCATTGGCTTCAGCATTACCAGCGGGTTCCCTTTCTGACCCAGATATAGGGTATTCTAACTTTGTGAAAAAAATGCACATGCATTCATGTATACATCCATGCACACACATAATTTCCTAGGCTTAGTATTTGTTCCTTGTGATCTCGGATGCTATTACTAGCCTTAAAATAACTTCCATGCTTTTCTCTTTCTTCCACCGGCTGATTACCCTGAATTTGCCTTGCACTTTCTTCCTCTCACAAGATTGCAAGCCTAACCTTAAATGATTTGGCTCCCTAATTCTGGTCTAGACATTTGTAATTAGCCCATGGAGCAGACACATAAAGCACACGATTCTTAGCAATCCCAAACAGTCTCCTTCATATAGAGGCACAGAACGGAGCACGAAGTAACTTAAATGTGAAATACTGTAGATTTTTAAATTTTTCTGTCATTGATCTTTGCTGAATCTTAACGTTTCTTTCTCTGCCATCAGGAAGAATGGAAAATTGTAAGAAAATTTGGTTCCTGGTATATTCTTTGTTTAAAACAACCTCATTTCACTTGAACATCTGCTAAATTATGTTTATTTCCCTATCAGCAAGTTGTGCATTCTCCTCTCTTTCTGCTATGACCACCCTGCCAGCCTGGCATAAACCTACTTCCCACCATCCTTCACATCTGCCTGACAGTGGAGGAGGCAGAAGGGCTCCTCCCATCATTACTGGCCCTTCCTTGAACTTCCTGTACCTTTATCCTGAGTATCCTTGCCTCATATCATGTGACAAGCCAATTTCTAAACCAATTATGGTGGCCCAGGGGAAGTTCACTGCAAATTGTCTTAAACAATACAAGGTTGCTCCTGGCACTGAGGGATCCCCAATCCTATCCAATCTCTATGGTTAGGAATGGAGGTGGGGTGATTCCTCTCCCCAAAATATTCAGGGTGCTATTACCAAGAAGGAGAGGGAATGAGTAATGGACAATAAAGAGGCATCCACTACAAGGACAAAGGATGTAAGTCAGAGATTACCTCTGCTTGGCTTGCTCAAAAAGAACAGCGTGGACTGATGACATTAGTCTGGGAACAATGGGAAACCTACCTTATTTTCTGAGATATTTGCATATTTGCAGAAAAGAATGCCTCTAGGTTCTCCCTTCTAGCTCCCCTCAGCTTCTGCTTTTTTCTCTCTGCTCAAGTGTTCTTCCAAGGACCACCCATCGGAAATGAAATAGCCCAGAATAGCTGGTCTTGTTGATAACATTAATTTCAGAAAGAAGCCACAGTGAGATAAGGAGAAGCCCCAGGAGAGAGAGAGAAAGGAGAGAATTAGAGAAGACTTATGCCCCTTTACTTTAGAGATTGGCCCTAGCCTCCCAAGGGTCTTTCAATTTCTTCAAAGCCTTAACAAAAATAGCAGACTCCTCTGGGCCTCAGTCTTTTGCTTCAGCTCTTCCCTTTGCTGTGCATGCTCTTCTGACACTCCCTTCTCCCTTCCCTCTTCAGCTGAGTTACCCCTGCAGTTCACAGGGATCCTCTTAAATACCTACTCTCTCTCTCTCTCTCTCTCTCTCTCCCTCGTTTCCTCCTTCTCTCCCTCCCTCCTCCCCTGTCTTTATTTCTTCTGTTTTTGCAGGCAGCTTTGTGTTTCACAACTAGTTTAAGTTCCCTTGGGTCAGGCTTCCAAATCACCCTATACATATGCTTCCTATCATTGATCCTAAATGCAATTTTTAAAAGATTTTTTTTTTTTGAGGAAGATTAGCCTTGAACTAACATCCACTGCCAATCCCCCTCTTTTTGCTGAAGAAGACTGACCCTGAGCTAACATCCATGCCCATCTTCCTCTACTTTCTATGTGGGATGCCTGCCACTGCATGGCTTGACAATTGGTGCTAGGTCTGCACCCGACCTGAACTGGTGAATGCCGGGCCGCCAAAGCGGAGCATGCAAACGCAACTGCTCCATCACTGGGCCAGTCCCTAAAACAGTTTTATTGATGTGAAATTGACATACAATAAACAGTACCTTCTAAAATTACAAAATTTGATACATTTTGACATATGCATTTACCTGTGAAACCATCCAACACAATCAAGACAGTGAATATACACACATAAATCTCCAACAGTTGTAATCTTCGCCTCCTGGCTCTTCCGGCCTCCCCTCCCCCACCTCATTCAGGCAAACACTGAACTCATCTGCCTTCTTTCACTATATACTAACTTCCATATTCTTTCTTTTTCTCTAACTTACTATTTTGAAATTATTATTGACAAACAAGAAGTTGACAAAATAGTGCAGAGAGGGCCTCTCTATCCAATATCCTGCTTTCCTTAATGACAACGACTTATATAACGATCGTAGATTATCAAAACCAGGAAATTGATACTGGTGAAATGCAACGAACTACATTACAGGCCTTTCGCGGATGTTATAAGGATGTTGCCCGGATTTCCAGCCTATGAGATTCTTTTAGATTCATTTCTTCTTAAGTTTCACATGGTGGTAGAAATTTACATAAAAGCAATAAAACAGTCTCGGAATCGGTAGTTCCATCTCGGTGTCTGTTGCCACGGCTTCTGCTCCTGACTCTGCCCTGCCGTCGCAGACCACTCCTAGCAAAGGATGAAGACAGGTGAAAAGGTTTCCAGAGAGCAACGTAAACCTCGTACTCTACTTTTGTGGAGAATCCGTGTTAAATAAAAAAGAGGCAAGACAACTACAAAAGAAAGCCAAGAGAGGAGTTTATCTAGATGAGAAAGAATTAAACGGCAGGCGCAGTGAGAGAAAAAGTGAGAACAACTTTGTGGATCGGATGTGGGGCGTGTTTAGTGAAAATCTCCAGAACCGCCATCAAGTAAATGAAACTGCAGAGGCGTGGAAACGTGATTTTGAGAAATGTTACTTCTGGTAACGAATTAAATAATCTTCTCTAAAATTCTTCAAGACATACCAATAAAGATAGAAAGTCCTTTTTAATTACTCATGGTTTCACATCTGTGCATCTTTGAAAGCGACTCAGTGCAGGATCTTGAGCATGTGGAGTGCTAGAATTTTTTAGGATATCACTGAATTTACCCATCACAATACCAAGATTATACCACCACCACCACCACTGACAAAGTATGCATCATCCTATGTTCCCAATACTGATGAAAATCACTAACATCTGCCCACTTCTGGAGAAAGAAACTTTATTTAATCCTTGCCTCGTCCCTCAGAACCTAATTATTTATTTAATTTTCCTGTCCTACAGATTCTATTTCTTAAACTTCCTTCCCATTCATTCAGTGTCATCCATATAACTTCTGGATCCTGATTCAGGTTGCCAAACTCTCTGGCCTTTGGTACCACAACAACTTCTAAGTGCTCATATTTCCCTTCATGCTCTGCTGGCTTCCAGTCCATTCCTTACCTAGAAGCCATTATCATACTGCTGTAACATATATCTGATGATGATATTCTACTGCTCCAAAAGACATCAGGGACTTTTTGCTCCTTGGAAGGAGCCCAAAATTCTCTCACTTTGATCTTCTTTATCTCTGAAGCCTCATACCTCTCTATTCCCCACCTCAGACTCTTAACTCCTTGACACAGCAAACATTGCCTTCCTTCCCTTGACGTGTTCTCTCTGGCTCTTTATGTGAGACGTGCTTCACTTCTCCCCACACTATACCTGCCTTACCTGGGCTTGCCCCTGCTCATCTTTCCGGTTCTCACTTGGGGTTCATTTCTTTCAGGACGTCATCCTTTGTCCCCTCTCAATTCTTGATTATGTGTCCCTCCTGTGTGTTCTGAGCACTCTCTGGTTCTGCATGTGGTAGAGCTTGTTAGAATATATCCTAATGGCAATGTTTATCTGTCTTCTTCACCAGACAGAAAGCTCTGTAAGAACACAGATCATATATTTCTTATTTAGCATTGTGAAAAACAAAACAAAACCCACAAAAAACAACAAAAACCCACTGTCCCTGGCTCATACAATATTCAATAAACATTGTTGGAGTAAAATTAAATTTCATATATTCTTTTTTTCTATGCAATAGCATATATACTGAATGTTAAGTAAAATGCCTGTCACTCTCCTGCTACCATAAGATGGGTTGAGACTGTGATTATCTTATATTACCTTGTTGGTGTGTCTCAGAACATAAAACCGCTGGGCTCACTATTGTGTGCTAGACAAATACATATTTAGTGCTGGCACAGAGTAGTATGCACTAAATAATAATTGCTTTCAAAGGAGTAATACAAAAGAAGATTTTTTTCATTAACTCATTATTAGGAGCACAAGAATGATCAAACGTCTACAAACAAATAATATTCTTAAGTAATTATTAAGAAGGCAATTATTTTTTCCCCAGTAAAGTTGCACTTGTTAGCTCTAGGTTTCTGTTATTCAAAGACCTCTTATAATTTGCTGAGAGAACAAATGGGCTGTAATAATTATAATGTAATTTTTATAATTGGTGTCATGCTTTCACCTAGCAGACAACTGCAATATCAACTGACTATTAAATAAATGATATTGTCCAAAAAGACTTTAAATTTAGAATTGTGGACACAATCTCAGAGTTTTCACATATCAAGTATACGTTTTTGCCGTATTTTGATGCCACGTACCACTGCATTAGACTTTCCTTATTCTTGAATGTGGCTGCCTGAGACGTCAGAGGCTAAGTTATTTGCTTTTCTTTATGTTACATATGGAAAATAATCATGATGTGTAATGAAGACAATCATTGCTTTTATGGATCTTCTTAAAAATGGAAATATAAAGTGAACATAAGATACCAGAAAATAATACATCTTTTGATGATTGAGTTCAGTTTTTTAAACTTTTATTGAAGTATAATACACATACACATATAAAGTGAATTTAATTAAAATTCAAAATTAATTTTCACAGACTTGACATAACTGTGTAAAAGACATCAAGATCACAAAACAGAACATTACCATCACACCACAAGACCTACTCCCTGTGGCTTGTCCTAGTCACTGACCCCTCCCCCAGGTTAACCACCATCCTTTAAATGCGATAGATTCATTTTGCTTGTATTTGAACTTTACATAAATGAAGTCATTTATTATGTAGTCTTTTGTCTCTGTCCTTTTCACTCAATATTATGTTAATGAGACATCCACACTGTTGGATGTGGTTGTAGGTTGTTTACTGTCATTTATGTGCAGTATTCCATTATTTTCATGTAGTATAATTTATTTTCTATTCTACTGTTGATAGACGTTTCGGGAATGTCTAGGTTTCGGCTATTATAAATAGTTCTTTTATGAACATATATGCATTTCTGGGGTGTGTATACCCCAGGGTGGAATTTCTGGGTCATAGAACAGGCACATATTTAACCTTAGTAGATCCAGTTAAACACTTTCCAAAGAGGTTTGATCAGTTAGCCCACCTAGAAACAGTGTATGAGGATTCTGGTTTTTCCACATCCTTGCTAACCGTTGCTATTACCTTATTATTATTACTTTTGTTTAAACTTCATCCATCCTGCAGAGTGTAGTGAAATAAGGATACATTGTTGTTCTTATTTGCGTTTCTCTGATGATAAAGGAAGTTAATAAATGCCTTCGTATATATTTACTGGCAATATGGATGTGCTTTTTGCTGAAGTGTCTGTTCAGGTTGTCTGCCCATTTTTTATTAGCTGCAATGTCCTTTTCATATAGATTTGTAGAAGCTCTTTATCCTTTATTGGAATTACGTATTGCAAATGTCTTTTTCCACCCTTTGGATTTCCTTTTTTTCTCTCTTAATGGTTTATTTTGATAAACAGAATTTCTTCAGTTGAAAATAGAGCAATCCACTAGATTTATTAGTATTATGGTTAGTGTAAACATTGATTTCCATAAGTCACAGCTTAAAATTAAATATTTTGAAAGCTATCTTTATAAAGTACCAAGCATTTGAACTCCGAGACCTATTTTGTTCCCTGGATCTTAAGCGTGGCATCACCTTAGGCTAGACAGTTAATTCCTCCTAGCCTCTATTTCCTCACTGTAAAATAGAGACAGGGAAAATAATAATACCTATTTCTTGGACTGAATGCAAAAATAAGATACATGAAGGTAGCAAAATTGCTTTGTAAACTGCAAAGCACAACACAAGTACAACACAATGATATAGAGAACTTTGTGATTTTCCCACCATATGCACAATAGATTTTATATGCCCTAATTTATGCCATGACCTGCAGTCAATGTTCAGCTCGCAAAAATAATTAATAGATGGGTAAATGATGGTACTTTTTATCAACCCACACATATCTCTAATATTACTAATTTGAATGAAATTCCTTTAATTATCAGATTAATTATTTCTTTTCTGTATAATCAAATAAACTTAAATTTCACAGTAGTCTATGGCTGTTGTTTTGGACCCACCGCTTAAGACCATGTGCCCTGGAACACATCAATTCATACATGGACTGTAGCCATGTAAACTCTAAAACAATTCAACCATAAAGTATTGTCATTTTATAAAACTATATTTTCAAAATATTTTAATATAACATTTGTGAATCTATAAGAAATGCCTGTTAGTTTATTTGTACATTCAATGAAACACTTATTGAGAATCTAAATTAATATTAGTCAGGATAGGCTGGATGATGCTTCATAAAAAATAACTCCAAACTTTTCATAATTTAAAACATCAAAGTTATTTTTCACTCTTGCAACATATCCATCTCAAGTGAGTTGCCCGCTCTGAATCCAAGCAGAAGGATCAGCCACCATTGAGAGCATTGCTAGTTGTGGAAATAATAATGGTGCTCTGAAGAGTTTCTCTTCAGAAATGATCCATCCAAGATGTGACATAGATCTTTTCATCAGAACCCATTGACCATAACTAGCAACATGGCCCCAACTAACCAAACAAGGTCCAACAAATACAAACTTATCATGTGGCTGAAAGGTGAAGAGCTGGAATATCTGGTTCACAGAAGTAATGATGATTTATACTATGCCATATATACCATACGGACTTCTAGGGAACACAAAAATAAAAAAGACATGGCCTGTATCTCTACAGTAACAAACAAACAAAGAAGTACACTCCACTGAGATGTGTGCAAAAATAGTTCAGTTGCTACACCAAGGAAGGCATAATAAAGTCTTCTTTGATGAATGTGGAAGGACTTTAGAAAGAGGGAAATAATTGATCTGGATCTTGAAGCATAACTAAGTGTTTAACAGGAAACATGAAATGGGATGGATAACTGTTTCGGGAACATGAAACAACACGATCAGATCCTTAGAAGTATTTATCTTCAACAAGGGAAATCTGTGATTTAGCACAGCTGGAGCACTACGTAAATAAGAGAAATGGCAAGAGAGAAAGCTGAAAAGATAGAAAGAGATGAGATCATGGAGAGACTTACATGCCAAAAGACTGAGTATCCATTTTATGTTGATAAAAAGGGCAGCACTGAAAGATTTTGAAAATGAAAGAAACATGGTCAAAGTTTTGTTTTGCAAAGAATGCTTTGGTCCTAGGTAGACAATTAATAAATAGCATGAAAATGAAGTCCAGGACTCCAGTTAGAGAGGGTAAAGACCTGAGAAAAATTATATTAGTCAATATGGGGAAAAAGGGGAAAAGAGTACATAAGATATCAGAGTGCTTTGGCTTTTGGCCAGGATGGAAGTTCATATATAGACAACATACATGAACCAATGGATTTCAAAACATTGGACATCAGATGAAAAATTACATTGATTCCTGACAGACAAGAAAAAAAAGCAACATGAGTCCCACAGTTGCCTGGCTTGCTACCTGGAAAGAGGTTCCAGTCTGTGGCACAGGGGGCTGGGGGACCCAGATACAGACTGATGATCTCTCTGAATTGCAGAAGTGGAACTGAGAGTATAGGAAGGCCAATGCAGCTAGATGGGGTCTTCATGGAAGAATATCTGAGAAGATAATTGCAGAGAGAGAAAGAGAGAGTTTTGGAGAGCTGAAAACTTTCAGCAGAACCCTCATCGTTGCATATGTGATATGTAATGGGAAATTACCCAAAGCTGAGGAAAGAGCTCCCTGAAGAGATTAGAGGACCAAAACCAGTTCCTGATCCCACCAGTTAGGGTAGAAACTCTCATAATTTATAGGGCATTGGGTATAGTAGAAGTTTTGCCTCGGATTGAGACAAAATTATTCATAAATTAAATTCTGCTCTGATACTGCCTAGCAAAGTTTAAAATAATACTTTCTGTAGGTAACATAATGATTTCCAGAACAAAGCTCAAGAGTATTTATAGAAATACAGAATAGGCTGCACCTGGCATGTTAAACACACAATGTCTGGCATCAAGTGAAACTTAGCAGACATACAAAGAGGCAGAAAAGTACCACTCAATATGAGGAGAAAAATCAATCAATTGGAACATCCAAATTTGACACAGATGATAGAATTAGTAGACAAGGACATTAAAACAGCCACTATAGCTGAATTCCATATTTTTAATAAAGTAGACAAAAGATTGTTAAGAAGAGATGTAGAAGACATAAGAATATATAATACATAGTAAAAATAGATCAGCGGATACGTGGAGACAGGGTGTGGGGTTAGGGCTCCAAGCAGCAGCAGGAAAAGGTTTATAAAGTGCCGTAAGATAACTTTTTGGGTGATGGATATATTCATTATCTTTACTGTGGTAATGGTTTCAGAGGGATTTATACATATATCTCACACATTTTATCAAAGTATATTCCTGAAATATGTACAATTTAGTGAATATAAATTATACTTCAATAAAGCTTCAAAAAATATCAAAGAGCTAGGTACAGGATGACTTAGAAACTGACTATGAGTTGAAGATTAACTTAGTTTTATTTCTAAGATTTTCTTGCAATTGTGTAAGTGATGTTACCATAATATAAGCAATAATGGAAGGATGTAGTTTAGGGGAAAAGAGAGTTCATTAAAATACTGAGCTAGAGGTTATACGGAAGATTCAGAAGATGACTTGCAGAAAGTTCGGTAACACAGTAGCAATGCAGAAGAATGGAATGTTTTTGGAGGTCAAGACTGTATCCAGCAGAGGACACCATAGTATTGATGAAGCCATAGTATTCATGAGAATGTTGTGAGTCAGCCTTAATCAGTCAGATGAAGGACAGGATTCTGAATAAATTCCTAGCAAAAGAAAGACGAAAAAGGGGATTAGTAAAAGAAGATAGAGAACCTTATAGAAGCAATAAAGAGAGCAGATTTAAATAAGGACAAACCTAAAGAGAGAAGACACAGAAAATTCTCAGGACATGAAAGGACGTTCAGAGCAATGTGAAAGGATGACAAAAAGCAACACAAATCTCTCTGAGAACTGAGGAAATGACGAGTACACAAAGACAGTTTCTGGATTTAGTTGAGGGAATTCATATCTAATAGGCTAAATTCACTCAGCATAATTTTAGAAAGCAAGATCAAAACTGACAGGGAAGGTTGATAGTCTACATTACAACTTGTACAGTAAATACAACAAACAGCATACAGTTATATAATGAAATGCAACTCATTTATTGACAAATTATGATGCCTCAGGGGATGGCCTATCATATTATAAATCCAAGGTAAATAAGATATTTCTCATGATTTCTCTTGATTTGTGAAGTGTTTAATTTGGCAGCTTAATTATAAAGTGTACGCTAATGAAATTAAATGTGAAGCAGTCAACCCAAAAACAGGCTTTTCCTGCCCTTTGGTTTAAGTTCTTTGACTGAATTCGCCTAGTAACCTAGGTGAGACAAAGGCTGAAGAAATTCGCTAAGCAACGGCAATCTTTCGTAGCAACTTCTTTGACTACGGAGATTTCATGAGCTTAAAGGTTGGAACTGATAAATTAATTCAGTAAAGTTGTGGGTCACAAAATCGACATACAAAAATCAGTTTTGTTTCTGTACACTAACAATGACTTATCTGAGAAAGAAATTAAGAGAACAATCCATTTACAATAGCATCAGAAATAATAAAACATCTAGGAATAAATTTAACCAAGGAGGTAAAAGATCTATATACTGAAAACTATAAGACAACAATGAAGGAAAGTGAAGATACAAATAAATGGAAAGATATCCCATCTTCATGTTTTGGAAGAATTAATATTGTTAAGGTATCTATACTCTCCAAAGTAACTTACAGATTCAAAATTCCAATGACATTTTTCACAAACTTTAAGTATGGAACCATCAAAGACCTCAAATAACCAAAGCAATCTTTAGAAAGAAGAACAAAGCTGGAGGCACCACACTTCCTTTCAAAGCATATCACAAAGCTACAGTAATCAAAACAGTATGGTACTGTCATAAAAACAGACACATAGATCAATGGAACAGAATAGAAAGCCCCGAAATAAACATACATGTATATGATCAACTAATTTTTGACAAAGATACCAAGAATATGAAATGGGGAAAGAATACTTTCTCCAGTAAATGGTGTTAGTAAAACCGGATATCCACATGCAAAAGAATGAATTTGGACCTCTGTCTTACACGATACACAAAAATCAATTCAAATGGACGAACGGCTTAAACATAAGACCTGAAACCATACAACTCCTAGAAGAAAACATAGGCTGTAAGCTCCTAGATGATTTTTTCTATTTGACACCACAAGGTAAGTCAACAAAAACACAAATAAACAAGCGCGACTACATCAGACTAAAAAGCTTTTGTACAGCAAAGGAAACCATCAATAAAATGAAAAACAACCCATAGAATGAGGGAAAATCTTTGCAAACCACAAATTTGATATAGGGGTTAATCTGCAAACTATAAAGAACATATACAACTTAATGGCAAAAAAAATAACTTGATTAAAAAATGGTCAATGGACCTGAATAGACATTTTTCTAAAAAAGACATACAAATGACAAATAGTATATGAAAAGATGCTCAATATTGATAATCATCAGGAAAATGCAAATCACAATCATGAGATATCACCTTACACCTGTTAGGATGTCTGTTATTTAAAAGACAGGAAATAACTAGTGTTGGTGAGGATGCAGAGAAAAGGAAGCCCATGTGCACTGTTGATGGGAATATAAATTTGTGCAGCCATTATGGGAAGCAGTATGGAGTTTCCCCAAAAAATTAAAAATAGAATTCCCATATGATCCAATAATCGCACTTCTGAGTATATATTCAAAGGAAAGGAAATCACTATCCTGAAAAGATATCTGTACTCTCGTGTTCATTGCAATATTATTCAAAGAGCCAAAGTATGCAAACAATCTAAGTGTCCATGGACAGCTGGATGGACAAAGAAAAGGTTGTAGATATATACAATGAAATATCATTCAGCCTTAAAAAAGAAGGAAATCCTGCCATTTATGACAACATGGATGAAACTGCAGGGCATTATGCTAAGTGAAATAAACCAAACAGAGAAAGACGTATACTATATGGTATCACTTATCCGTGGAATCTTAAAAAAAAAAAAAAAGGAACTCATAGAAACAGAGAGTAGAATTGTGGTTGCCAGGGGCAGAGGGGTGGGGGAAATGGAGACAGGCTGGCCAATGGGTACGAACCTTCAGTCATAAGATGAATAATTTATGGGGGTCTAATGTACAGCATGGTGGCTATGCTTAACACCACTGTATTGTATATTTGAAGTTTGCCAAGAGAGTAGATTGCAAGCATCCTTATCAAAAAAAAAAAAAATAGTAACTATGAGAAGTGAGAGATGTGTCCATTGACTTGATTATGGGAATCTTTTCACAATGTACATGTGAATAAAATTATCATGTTATACACTTTAAATACATAATTTTTGTGAAAAAATTTAAAAGAAAAGAAGTAAAAATAAAAGCTGAAGAAATGCGGAATATCAGGAGAAGTTAAGAGAGAACTCTAGAGACATCGAAAGTGGTTCTATTAGAACACGGCTCATTAATGTCATAGGGAAATAGAACTTTTTGCCTAAGACGTTAGTAATAGGTCTACTTGAGGACGTCACTTAAATTTAGGGGAGGGATTTCTTCATTAAAATAAGTCAAGGCTCTCATCTTTTTGAAATGAAAACTATGGCTAAGCAGTTTAGCTGCTGAAAGAATAGATGACTGTTGGGAAATATAATTACTTTTTTTTTTTTTAAAGATTTTTTTTATTTTTTCCTTTTTCTCCCCAAAGCCCCCCAGTACATAGCTGTGTATTCTTCGTTGTGGGTTCTTCTAGTTGTGGCACGTGGGACGCTGCCTCAGCGTGGTCCGATGAGCAGTGCCATGTCCGCGCCAGGACTCGAACCAAGGAAACACTGGGCCGCCTGCAGTGGAGCGCGCGAACTTAACCACTCGGCCACGGGGCCAGCCCCGAAATATAATTACTTTTAATGTGGAATAACCTGTATGATTAATCTTTGATTGGGTTTTCCCTATTTTACGTTATCTTTGGACTGAGAATGGCGGAGTATCTGCATCTTCTAGATAGTAGGTGTAGCTGGTAGCTACTCTTCATCATTTTCTTCAAAACATTAAATACCACAGTTAAGAATCCATGGCATAGAAAACTCAGCTGATCCAGGTCTCAGTCTTCCTGCTGTGTCGTTGTCCTGTTGTGTGTGTGTGCCGATGATGGCAGGCAATTGGATCTTTTTTTCTGGTTGATATAAAGTAATATTGATTTGTTTCTTTATTTCATTATTCTAATGCTAGCCTCCAGCTAGTGACCGGTGTCAGCAAAGTCTTAGGACTTAGAAAGAAAAAAAAAGGAAGCTAACCATGAATAAACGTCCGTCCAGGTTTACTGAAGAACAAATTACTAAAAACAAAACAAAACAACATGATGACAACAAAAATAACTAACATTTGAACACTTACACTATGTCTAGTACTATGCTAAGCACTTTCCACTTAATAATCAAGACATTCTCTAAGCTAGGTTTTAGGAATTGCTGTAATTTACAGATTAGGATATTGAGAATCAGAGAAGGTAACTGATCTAAGATCTCAGCTGAAAAGTTTTTAAGACTTGCATCCAGCTAAGTATACCCTCTTAGAAACACCACGCTAACTCTTTCACTTTATGAGATCTGGACTGAAAAAAACAAAAACACATTGTCCTCGTACATAAGGTCCAGCCTACTCACATACAAATTGATTGTGGATATTTCCATTACAAGAAAATTTTTGTCATAAAGAAGCATTCTCTGATAATGATCGTGTTCTCTTTCACAAGATTAGGTACAGCTAATGATGAAAAGCCAGTTTAGATATAGAGCAATTTTAAACTTCTGAAGTTGGACCTGGTGTACTGCCCTCAGCAGGATTTTATCGCAGGAATCTTAAGCAATTTAACCTCTCTGAACCTTACTTTTCATCTGTAAAATGGGGATAATAGTGTTACATATCTTGTCATTCTTGTGAAGAGTCAATGAGTTAATGCATGGGAAGTGGTTCATACAGTGACTGGCACATGGTACACCCTCAAAAAATGTAACTCTCATTTTTTGAAACACTGTCATCATCATCTTCATTGTCATTATCATCATCACTGTCATCTTCATCATTTAGAATTGTGTAACTCTACCTTTTCAGGAAGATAACTATCACATGTGTTTGAACACCAATGAAGGCTAATTATTAACAGGTTTCTCATTCCCAACCTAGCTTGACTGTACAGTATGACTCAGAGATTTTTCTAGTTCTAAATAAATAGCAGAGTGAAAAATGCAAATTCAATATGGTTATTCAATTCTTACGTATAATTTGAATGTAGGGCAGATGATAAAAGTCACCAACAGATAATAAACTATTCTGAAGAGCTTCCTATTTCAGGAGGGGAGAAAATGAGTCTTGTTATATTTTTGGTTTACAACCTTATTGATCAAATTAGAGCGACTTTATAGTGATTTTTATATCTCATTATAAAGCTCCTCGTATTTGTTGAGATCATGTTAAAAAAGATTGAATCAGTAAAATCAAAAGTATTCTTAGAGTTTCCATAAGCCATCTGCACTGTTTTTGGTATATTAATTACACAACACATCCACAGAAACAGAAACCAATGGCGAGATGGCTGACCTCCGTCCAGCTGGTGGTTCTCAATTAAGGAAACTTTAAAAATTCTTCAAATATTATATTTAATTATTTGGCTGTGCTTTATGTTACCTGAACCCCTGAAAGTATTGTCTTGAATGTATGTGTGTGTGTATAACTATATTTTATGTGTATGCTGTAATATATATGCAGGCATATGTATATAAAACTATGCCGTATAGACATACCACATAGTTAATAAAACATTCTTCCTATATATATATATATATCTAGATGTCTATATTATAACAAATATAATTAGATCATGACTTTTAATGCTTCATATTAGAATGTGACCTCACGAGGAGGTCTCACGATGGTTGCATGACTTAAAGTCTTGCGTTTCATGAGCCAAGCACGTGCGGGCACATGGCACTGAGCGATGGCAATCTTCTGTAGCAAGTTCTTTGACTAGAGAGGTTTCATGAACGTAAAGGTTAAAAATGAAATTAAATATTGGAAATAGAGATTATTTCTTCGATAGAAATTGCAGTCTAAAGAAAAAAATATCTGTCATGCTGATTAAAATTCATTGGTATTTATCATCACGTGTGTTGGATGGAAGAAAAACATTTTCGGAGCTCTCATCTGTACATATATTTGTGTACTTTCAGATTGCTATAACTTAGTATTAGACAGAAATCCTACGCCTTCCTGACACATTGCTTAATTGAGGACAGAAGAAAACAACAGCATTCATTTGTTGAGTTCACATAAAAGGTAAAAGAATTAATTAACATATTTTAATGATTATCTTGAATTCTATCATTTCAAGCTGTCTAGTGTCAGAAAATTTGGAGGCAGTAAAAGTTCAATAAATATTTGTTGAATAAAAAACAAGTAAAACACATTAACTGGAATAAAGTGATTATTTGGCACTTGATTCTTTAAATTTTAAGATATAACATTCACTTCCTAAAAATGAAAATAAAGAGAGATATCCAAGTTATAAGATGTAAATTTTTGTAAACATGTTGGACAATTGTTAGTAGATTTACATTAAAAATACTTAAATCATGAAAAAGGTGAAAAGATGTACACATACAAAAGTGATTCCTTTGCACTGTGTTCGATAATAGATAGCCATATGGAGGGGCCAAAACTAGCTTAATTACAAATTGGATATTTGAAATGTCACTTTCTCCAAGGGTGAACGTGGATTATATTGCTATAGGTTGTCTTTAAATCTTTTTAAAAAATTTTTGTCACCTTGCTTTTGAACTATAGCTGAGAACAAGTCAGATTGCCTTCCATCGGTTGTATCTTTCATATCCAATAATTTCCACGTCTAAGAGAGAAAATTAGAAACAAAGACTTGGAGAAAATAATGGACCCTCACCCCACACTGAGATCTCTCATTCCCACAGGGAGACTCTAGGATGTTTCCATAAGTTTTAACAGTGCCTCTGATTTCGAAAGGTTTGTGCTGACGAGGGAGAAAGCGTGTGTGGTTACAGTTATTCCAGAGATCACCTATGTATCCTCCTGCATTTGCCAACACTGATCTAGCCCAGTGATTGAAACTCTATATCACTGTGTTCAAAAGGAGTTTAAAACTCCATGCTGCCTCAGTGTGAACAAGTTTTGGTTGATAGTGGTGTCAGCTATGGGCAGCTGAGGGAGGAGATACTGGCAATATACCTAGGAATCTATCCTTGGTATTTTCTTTGTAGACTGCTCAGAGCTCCTAAGCGTACTTTTCTCAAATAGGATGGAGCCCTAAGTCAGAGAAAGATTGTAGAAATAATCACCTGTTTCTACTATTTTGGATGCATCTTGAATACTATGAAGATGGTGCATACATAGTGTTTAAGAAAGCTAGCAATGACATTTTAACTCAATCCCTTACTAGCTATATGTTCTAAGCTGACTTATTTAAACAATTTAATAATAATAGTAACTTTTTCCTGTGGTTGTTATGAGGATTTAATAATATAATATGTGAAACATGATTAGTATGATGTATTACATAATGAAGCCTCAATAAACATTAGCAATTATCATTCTTATTATACTGATTATATACCAACAATTTGTGTGTGTGGAAGATAATTGTGCTGACCATTGTCTTGTCTTAACATATATATATATATATATATATATATATATATAAAATATGTTAACATATATATAATGTTAATGAAAAATGAGTCCAAATATGCATATATTTCTCATAAGTTTAAAAAAAGTATTTAGTATAATGACAGTACCTCTAAAGAGCGCCGTGTAAATGCTCCTAAATAGCCTTTCTTTTTAATAATTTTGTGGTTTTTATATTAAACTCATTGTTACAAAATGGGAATAAAGTAGTATTTTCATACCTGCTTTATTGTTAAAAACTAGTGGGATGTGATAGGAGACCTAACAAGTACATGAATATTGCTAAAATTAACAGAATTTCAATAATTTGCTATCACTCAACATCTGTTGAGTAACTTCAGTTAGCAAGATGCTGTGATTGAAATAAGCACAGGATCATAGAAGTTTATCAATGGTCACTCTTTTTTATTCCAATACATTTTGAAGAAAGTATGGATACAATTAAATAGTTCTACACTTAAGACTGCCCAGGATTTCTCAGAAACTTTCTCTCTCTGTTTCTCAGCTTTGGGAGAGGTAGAAACATTGGATTGAAAAAGTGGGGAAAGCTAATTGGTATTAAAACTTTCTTCTATTATTTAAAACATGGTAAGTATTACCAAGATTGTAGAGAAAAGACCACCCTCGTATTCTGTTGGTGAGAATGTAAACCACTACAGCCACTATGGAAAACAGTGTGGAAGTTCCTCAAAACACTAAAAATGAATCTACTGTATGATCCAGCCATCCCTTTTCTGGGTATATACCCAAATGAAGTAAAATGAGTACCTCAAAGAGATGTCTGCACGCCCATGTTCATTGCAGCATTAGTCACAACAGCCAAGATATGGAAACAATTTAAGGGTCTGTGGGTGCACGAATGGATAAAGAAAATGGAAAGCAATGTGGAAGAAAACCAAAGAATTCAATATTCTGAAGTGAAGTAATAGATATGAGGAATGTAACTTCTTAGTACATAGTAGGGTTCAATATCTGTTAAATAAATAAATGATCCTCTATTAAACTGTTGGAGGTCATCGAGAGGATGTGAACACTGGTTGACCTGAGAGCTGGACCCGGGCCGTCAGAAGCTCCTCCCCATCACCCTGTCCTTGGGTTCTGCCCACTGTTGCCACAGTGGGAGGTGTTTTCAAGGATGCAGCCTTGAGAAAACAATGTGTTGTTGAGCGTATCTGGACTGTATACATGGCTTATAGTTAAGGCCTCTGTATAAACTTTGATGACTCCGGCAGGTAGGTATGAGATCTGCTACTTTTGCGGCCGCCCAATGCAAGCCTCCTATCTAAGTTTCTGTGCTCTCACCTACCCACCTGGCTGACCTGCCTCTTTCTTCGGTCTCTCCTTCCCTCTGTGTAGGGTGGCTTGTTTCAGATTTCACCAGGAAACTCCTGAGGTTGCAAACCAAGATGAACTAATCCCATTAATTTGCTCAAGTTTTAAACCTTACAAGCCACATAAAATACTAGATATTCATAAAATATTTAATAAATGTGTAGTGAACTTATTAGTGATTTAATTTCCCCATGAGTTTTTTAAGAGATAGAAAGCACAAGCACTGGGAAGTTGGCATAAACCATCCCAATTCTTTAGTTAGATATGAGCATCACCATAAAATAGGAATGTGCTTGATAGTGTTTTAAATTCTTGTGCTTTTGTCGAATGTGAATCAGTCCTTGAGTCTAATCATCTTTCACCGTCATCGTTAATGGGATTATTGACCTACAAATATGAGGAAGACACTCTGCATTTCATTTTTGCAGGATATGTCATCATTCCAGGCTTCTGTCTGTAACTCTTGTGGTCTTCTACTTGGAGCTCCCTCTGTAGCACACTTGTATGTGTACATACGTACATATGTATTTGTGTGTATGTATACACAAAACATGTATGTATGTGCATATATGTGTTTGTGTGTGTATATATATAAGAATAAAATCAGGACAAATCTGGGTCAGAAATGACTGTAATTTGCTCATATGAGAATTTCACAATCTAGTGGATCTAACTATCTACTGGTATCTTTAAAGCAGTACAATGGTGGAGAGAGAGCAGCTTTTGCTTAGTGAGGAGACAGGCACGGAAGTAAATTGAATTCCTGAAAACCAAAGCTATTTTCAGTTAGTGTGAGCTTACCTTTTACCTTCCCTCAAATTGAATGGAACACAGCCAGAGTGTTAAACTTGTACATACCAAATACTTTTAATTCTGTTCTTTAAAACAGCTTCCACATCTACCATGCCAAAAATGCAAGATGTTCCTTTGATGGTACATCTGCCTTATCTCGCCACTTTAAAACGTATGATCATGTAGAGAAAATGAAATTTGGGGATTAGCAAGTGGACAGTGTGTCATACAATATTGTAAAAGATTGATATACTTTTGTTTCATTGTATTTAATACAAATGTTGAGTATTTGCTATAATTATTAAGTATATATCTGCTCTACAATATATGCTGAGAGCACAAATTTGAATTCCACCCTCATCTCCACTAATTTTTGCTGTGAGAAAGTTAATTTGCCTTACTAACCCTCAATCTCCTCATCTTTCAAATGCAGAAGTGAATCCCATCCCTCCCACAGAGCTGTTATGAGGATTAAATGATACAATAATTTAAATGGTTAGCACAATAAATGCTAGATATTACTATTAGTCCCGCGTCAGCCTGTTAGCAGCATATAGCCAGACAGTGCTTTTGTTTTAAAATCATGAGCATTTAAATAGAACACATTATATAGAATTAAAATACAAATTTTGTTTTACCTAATTTCGAAAGCCATATGTTGCATTGCTTACCTTTAAAAAAAATAAGCCCCTAGGTCGAGAAATGCATGCTACAAATTTAATTCTGTGTCAGTGTTACACAATCGTAAATACAGCAACATTTTTCTTCTGGAGAGAAGCAACATTTCCCCAGTGGGGGAAAACCTTTCCCTTACCTGCCAAACATTGCTTCTCTGCCCCCGTTACTCCTCTAACTTCTAAAGATAAGTTTGTAGACTCTGCGAGTTATTATGTGCTTCTCTTCTCTGAGTTACAACACACACTTGCCCGAGGAGGTTTGCAAACCTTGGTTAATATTAATGAAACAATCTGGGGCATAAGTCTCCCAGAGAACAACTTTGTCTTCACGAGCTGTGCTGCTCTCCTCATTAGATGAGGGAAATCTTCCTCTCACATTCAGTTACAGATGTCTACATCATATTTCTTTTCTCTGGCAATCTAAAATTTTTAAGCACTAAAGAAGGGAAATAAAAGTCATCTTTTCTTTCCAAACAGCATTCTTTTCTCACGCTCACACACCAAGTGCTGTCAACCAGCTGGAAGTGTGTAAGTGACTCCCTGGCCAGGGACATGCCACACACTCTTTAGAGAAATGATGAATGATTTAAAACCATGATCTGAAATAAACCTTGCGTCCCTGAGGATTATTGGAGGCCTGTCTGTAAGAGCTCACAGAAAGCCACGTACTGTTGGTTGTATACTGTTTGAGCTGGCTTGTTCCAGGGTCCAAGCTACTCCCGGGTTTTATACATTATTAACTCTTCAGGGAATCCAAAATCTATTTAAAGTGGTAAAGATGACATTAATAAGACGGTATCCAGGGTTGTGGTTAGTGAGAATTGTCTCAGTGAATTCACAAGTTTTCCCACCTGAAATATACTCTCACAAAATCTGGCCAATTATTTTTCTCATTTCTTTTTTGCCTTCCCCACCACATTCCCCACGAAAGTTGTCCTTTTACCTTATACACCCAAACTTACTTTTTTTAAACAGATGTAGGCCATTTCTCAGCTTCCTTAACTGCTAATGTTCTCCTTCTCTGGATAATTAGGGAAGGAAGGAAAGAAACAAACGTTTGTTGAAAGTTTACTCTTATCACAGTGTTCCAAACAGCTATGGACATTAGTATCATCTTCCTAGCTTATAGCTGAGAATGTTTGGCCCAGAGACATCAAGTGGCTCGCAGAAGGTTGCACACACGGAGCTAATGACGGTGAATGGATTCTAACTCAGGTCTGCCAGATGCCAGTGTCCACGCAGCTTCCGAGAAGCACACCTGGTTTCTGGCACGGTGAAGCATCTTTCTGCCTGTGCTTGGTTCCATGTCTGCCTCCTCTAGGGCCAATTTCCTCCAGTTACTACTTTTCCTACCTACACTTAACACACTTTCTCATCTGACAGTTGTAAAGGTAAGCTTGTTCTTGCGTCACATAGCAGAAAACTCAACAAAGACTGCCTTCCTTCAAACCTACTATGCTTCCACCACAGTCCAACCTCTTCTTTCCCTCACTGTCTAGCTATCTGAAAGAACAGTTTATACTCACGGCCTTCACTGTGTCGGAAATCACGGTCTTTTTTGTTTTTATGAGGAAGATTCACCCTGAGCTAACATCTGTGCCAGTCTTCCCCTACTTTATACGTGGGTTGCCATGTATAAAGCATGGCTGAGGAGTGGTGTAGGTCCACACCTGGGATCCAAACCCATGAACCCAGGCCACCAAAGTGGAGCACGCCAAACGCAACTGCCATGCCATGGAGCCAGTCCCCTAAACCACTTTCTTCTTTTTCGTATTTTTTTTTGTGAGGAAGATTGGCCCTGAGGTAACATCTGTTGCTAATCTTCCTCTTTTTGCTTGAGGAAGATTGTTGCTGAGCTAGCACCTGTGCCAGTCTTCCTCTGTTGTATGTAGGATGCCACCATAGCATGGCTTGACAAGCAGTACTAGGTCTATGCCCAGGATCCAAACCTGGAAATCCCCGGCCATTGAAGCAGAACATGGAAATTTAACCACTACACCACAGGGCCAGCCCCTAAACCATTTTCTTTTTAATCCCTTGCTACCAGGCTTCCATTTCAACCTCTTCTATGAGTTGTTCTCCATCAGTTGTGCCACATTTACACATTTCTACTTCCCTGCAATTTCTGGAAGCATTCTTCTTTTCTGGCTTCTACTACAGCATAATTTGTTTCTCCTTATGAAAATAATAACTACAATCCATTGTGTCCTACTGGCTCTGCTAGGATCTCTACATCTTTATTACATTTAACCCTAATGACAATCCTTCAGGTTAGGAATTATTCACTATTACAGATCAAGAAAGTGAGGCTCATGCAGCCTGGGTCAGTTCCCCCGGGGAACACAGTAATGGGAAATATCTGAACGTGATCTCACAGCTGCTTTGCTCCAATGTGTCTTCTTTACTTTGTTTTTCTTATGTTCCATGTATTATGGCATTTCCTGTGATTTCTTGACAACCCATTCTCTGTCTTCATTAGGTTCTATTCCCTGAAAACATCATCTTCTTTAATGTCAACTACCTTCACCAGATAGCCTGACTTCAATCTGAACATAATGCAATGGCATTATCACCCCACCCCCATGGCTCCTTCTGTCCACATAGCTCCACCCC
This sequence comes from Equus quagga, assembly GCF_021613505.1. NCBI lineage: Eukaryota > Metazoa > Chordata > Mammalia > Perissodactyla > Equidae > Equus > Equus quagga. The sequence goes on from NC_060281.1 coordinate 3,953,567, forward strand.
GAGAGCTTTGCTTTCTTATTACTGCCAGTTGTATCCAACACTTCCAGCTAATCAATCCTGAAAAATAATGTGTTCTGACTCCCCCACACGTCAGTTGTCCTGGGTTTGATTCTGCTTTATGACTATTTCTCCTAAGCAATGCCTCCTTTCCATTGGCAATGCTGGAAAGTAGATGAAGCCCTCATTGGTTTTGCCCAGGTCACATCAACAGCCATTACAAGAGCATTATGAGTCTTGTACAGAATGTCAAATAAATCTTCCTAACATGTGTCTCCCTTCATAACATTTTCTTATTCATGAACTCCCATGACATTTCTGCTTAACTCTTAACTCTGGCAAATAATTCCTTCTTTTATGGAGCCCCAAATTCGCTACTACAGACAAACTCCCATAGGGAATCTGTGTTCAAGTCAAAGGAATTAAAGAAACTAGAATTACTCACTTATATATATTTGTTTTCACTTTTAGGAGATAAAGTCAGTTCCCTTTCATATGTCTTCTTATAAGTCTTATTGATTGATTATGTTAGATCATAAATAATTTGAAAAAACTATGATATGTGTGTATACATAAACATATAAATATATGTATGTATTACAACAAAATGCATGATATTTCTTTTTAAATCACTAGCTATTCTGTATTTTTAAAATTTGCTGCTTTTTGGAATTATATATTTTCTAAAGAATTTGGAAGTTTGGAAGGTTAAGGGGTAGAAATTCTTCTCCCCCCATATAAATGTTGCATATACATATATGTGTGTAGTTTCATAAATATGCACACATACATATGTATATATATAATATACACGTATGTTAATATATAGTACAGCTAGCTAATTATACACGTAGATTTGGGAGTATTTTTCAAACTGAAGTCAAGTTATTTACACCTAACTTATT